>NC_087204.1:51364721-51372221 GCF_015104395.2 Macrobrachium nipponense | reverse complement strand
AATAGTAATGGAGGATTTGTTAGAAAATTACAGGTGTTAATTGTGTGTTTATTTTCACTTATAAAAGCTTTTAAAATGAGTAACTATCACTCGAGTGATTGTATTTAAACGGTCAGGATCGTTGTCCAATGGGATGATGCCAGAAGAAAAGGATGCTGTTTTGATCGACTCTAGAACAAAATGGTGTACTCTGTATTTTGAATACATGCACACAAATGATGCATGGGTGGGTGTGTATTTGGGTGTGTATTTGCTATTTTCGAAAAGTATGAGGTATTCTTAATGAATATCTCATACTTTTCGAGTACGCTAATCATTGCAATTCCCTGAATCCAAATGAAAAATCAGTGAAGTTTTCCGAGAAGGCTTCGTCATTCATTACTCATAAATATCCACAGGCTTCTAGTGGTAAGAAATCTGCTTCGCTTATTCATGGAGCCTTTAAGAGGTTATTGTTTTCTGTTGACAATACACTCATGCGCGCGCATATATATGTGTGTATAGTATATATATATATATATATATATATATATATATATATATATATACATAACTTAATTTTTGTAAATAAGGTTCCTTGCGTAAAATGTATTGATTGGAGTAAGGGAAGAGAAACTACAGTATCTATTATAATAATTTGTAAGTTTTTGCCAGAGGATAAAATTGAAAGGTTGAAATATATATAGAAAAGAGTAAGGTCCCAGCGTTCATTGTATCGTTTTTTTCAACTCAGGTTTTCTATTGTGTGTTTGCACCTACCCAGACCTTTCTTCCCACTTTTCTTTGAAGTATGAAAAGTTTATTGTCTATGGTTATTGGCATATCTCGTACGCTTAAACACACAACACACACAAATACACACTCTATGTGTGATTGTGTTAAAATGTATGTATGTATGTATGTATGTATATAATATATGAATGTGTGTGTGTTTGTGTGCAAGCGCAAATATTTGTTGACCCAATGAGGGTAATATCAGATGGATTCTTTTTGTGCAAAAGTACGTGCTGACGACTCGCCTAAAAATTGGGATGTGTATATGGAAGACAATTTTTTTTTATTTTTTTTATTTTGATCGGAGACAAAATCGTGTTTTTTGTAAATGGCAGTAAACGATTTGATTTCATTCCCAAAATAAAAGAGTGGTTCAGTCCAATAATTATTATGTAACTACAAGGCCGCATTGATATACATTAGTGTACAAATGTATGTATATCAGAGTGCTTACTCATCAATTGGGAATCTGTGCACAAACCTTCATACGCAGATGCACGTAACACGCATTAAAGTATAAATTGTAAATGTCGACTATAATTTTCATTGATGGTCATCCTGTTTCATAATGTTAACGAGCATTCAAAGCCTCTGACATGCGGGTTTGTACAACGTTGTCCTGGCTCTCTTGTTTGTCGTTCGCCGAACCGTGATCTGTATAATTGCCGTGATTACAGCTCGGGCGTTCCATCAACTGAGGAGATGCTTTTGAACTGTAATCCTAGCATATGATTGCTAGATATAACCCTCGGTTCTGGAATGACCTCAGTCGGTTCCAAAGTCAGACTCATTTTCAACTTATTATTAGCTCTCATTCTCCAGTTTGAGTATATATGTGTATATATGTATACATATACATATCTACTATATAATATATATATATATATATATATATATATATATATATATATATATATACCATATATATATATATATATATATATACATATATACATATCATACATATATATATATATATAATATATATATATATATAGTAGATATATATATATATATATATATATATAATAAATATATATACGCTTTTACTGGGAAGGTACTTTTAAATCTGAGCAGTGAAGTTACTTGTATGATCTAACTGAAGAAAGAACTTCCTTACCATGAAAATTTACGTATGTGACTGAAACTGCGGCTTTACTCAACAGGGAATGTTGCAGGTAAGACACTTAGGTTCACTTAAAATCACATATATTTACGATATCACAAAATCAGAGGAATGGGGAATAAATTAGACATGCAAACAGAGTGCTGCCGAAGAACTAAGTGACGATAACAAAAGGATAACTGAAGATGCCGGGGAAATCCTCTTCATTGGTTAGAACCATGGCACACATGCGCAATCGGACCTAGGGGATTCCACGGCAAGCAACTCCGTCTGCAATTGAGAGTGCATGTTGTTATGTGACAGAAAATTAGCGCAATCAAAGGAGAATCAAGAGGTGCGCGGAAGGTGCCAGTAAGTCTCGCTATGAAACACTGGCAAACAATAACGAATTTAAATTAATGCGCTGCAAAAATGAAAGTCAGGTCTGACCTATGTAGAAAATTGCACTTGGAGATCGAAAATAAATCGGTAAAATGTAAAAGAATTCATGACTTGATAAACCTCAAATTCAATCACTTTACCTTATGTCACAGAGTAGGTCTTCGTCGTTTTGCCAGATGGGGGAAGGAATTTATGGGACTTGGCACTGGAAGAATCCTGGGATTTGGCTCGGACGGAGCGGGGGTCAAGGGGCAATGTGCTGGAACGGCAGCCCAGGCATCTCTGCCCTGATTCAGGTTGCATAGCTCCTTTTATGACCTTTGCTGTAGTATCTTTCCATGCTCTTGGCACCCCATTTTCTATTGGCGTGCGCATGGGTTTTGGTGTGATCCCGTGATCTTGCAATTGCCAGGTCAGCCGTATGGTAAGGCGATGACGGTATGGTGGTTGGTTGCTATGGGCCCTTCAAAACTTTCTCTTTGGGTAAATCCCCATCACCGGTTCATCTGGTGTATGCGGCGGGGATTTTTCTCCAAACAGCTTCGCACCTAGGAGAGAGGTTTCAAGGCAGTCACGGGGTAGAGAGATTAACAGTGTCCAGGGAACAATAATAACAGGTTTTAAGAAGGTGCAATGTTGTTCGTGACCTCCTTGTCTATCAGCAGTGTGATTAAAAGTTACTGTACTTTTGAAAAGAATATAACAATGCAAGTCTATGGTAAATTCTCGTAATGGATTAAAAGTTGTTTTACTATTTGTTCTTTTGCAAAGCTTAGGGCGAGTTTACGTGGGAAGGGTATAAAATTCTGGTCCATTGTATATATTATATATATATATATATATATATATATATATATATATATACATACAATGGTACCAGAATTTTATTCCGCCATTTTTATCTTTATCCCTGCTATCCCAACGAAACTTATTTTTATACCCGATCTCACCGCAGACATAAGCTATGCAGTAGAGGAAGCCTCTGAATTGATCGAAGGTGCAGGGCATGTTTGACAATGAGTCTTTGACTGCTTATCTAGTTGGAAGGTTTTCCAGGCAGAGTCGTTCCCCTGCTGTCGCATGTTAAGTCAGACCATCCTAAAAGGATAGTAAAAAAGAAATAAGACGTATTTACTTGAAATGCTTTTAGGGAAAAGAAAAAACACTTCGGTTGTCTCTCGTTGGAATGGAAATGACTTAGGATTGAAGGGGGATCAGAGTAAAGGAAACCTAGGAAAGTAAATTTAGGAGGATTTCATGACATTTTAAACAGGAAGAGGGCAAGGCGACGAAGACTGCAATGGGAACTGAGAAAAATGATAAACAAGGAGTTGGAGGAGAAGGGAGGACGACTATTAATTTAATTTATCATTTGTAATGATTAATTTTGTAAATAACATTTATTTCCACTTCTTCGGGTGAATTAAGAAATACTAAAAGGATTAGCAAAGAGCCATTACAAATGAAAGAGATTTTAGTTTAAGATTTTATTTTAGTTTCCAGACTGAAGTAAAGATATTCTGCTATAAAATCTGTTATTTGATGAGTTACTATTATACACCTTATGCAATAAAATGACAAGTTTTTTATGGTGTCAATGCAGTCCATTTTTATTCTAATTAATATGTAACTACAAGGCCGCACCCCTTTTATCCCCTTTCGCTGACGGTTAATATCCGCAATCAGTATCATTGTTGTTTTTTGCTTCTGATTACCCGAAGTATTTAAGGTAATCGTAATGGTTGTTGAGCAAATCAACTTCAACGATATCGACTACAGAGATTTATCGTCAGCTGAAGAAAAACGGTTTATTTATGATATTTTTAACCGAAGACGGTGCTATATGGACAAAATTAGAGGTGCGTTGTTAACGCATTGATCTTGTCTTACTTGAAGATGTTTAATTGAAAGTGAACACACACACACACACACACACACACACACACACACACACACACACACACACACACACACACCATAAAATAAAAATACCAAGGAATAATTGTTACTCATTGCATCTGGGTGGAAAGTTCTCTTAGCTGAGAAGCCATGGAAGTAACAAGACGCTGATAGTATTCTTATAGCCGTATAGATATTGATGTGGGGGGAAATTTTAAAAATTCTATGTAGAGAGCAGGTCACGCTTCTACAAAATATGCAATGCAATATTTAAGGTGGTATGAAGCACCAGACTTAATATCACATTGTGTTTATTGTACACTTACGTCATAATCTGTGTTTAGTGAAGGCTACACTTCCAGTCCTAAGGTGATATCGTTAAGGGAAAATATATTCTGACAAGCGATAGAGTGAATATGATACATGCAAGCATAATTTTCTCTTGCAAGTCAGAAAAACAAGTATATGTTGCCCGTATAATCTTAAGAATATCTAAAGTGTGTTATTTATATGTACATAAACCATACATGCTTACTGACTTTGATTCATTCCAGTAGTCTGCTGGTCATTCGTTGTGATCAACTTAACAAACTGGATAAGATTTAGCTGTCCAGCAAGTGTTTTGTTATTGTCGTCGTCGTCGTCACTATGTTTAACGTCACTGACGGTTTGAATTTCAATTCCTCTGAATTTTAAGATGTCCTCGTGGCATTTCGTCATGAGGGTTCATGTTTCTTAGGTGATTGCCTATTACATAATGGAGAGCCTCCCGGATCAGCTAGACGTTTTTATTTGGATTTTAAATTTTTAAATATACATTTTTCATATGTAATAATAACAGTTTTTAGTAAAATGTTCTCGACGTAGTAGCAATGTGGTACGAAAGATTTCATTCACAAACTCTCACTAATTTAAGCAAAAGAAAAAGAAGAAAAAACACGTCATGTAAAATTAAATTGGTTTTTAAGCTGTAATTACAAGCTTTAGAATAGAAATAACATAGAATTGTAAGCATTCACCCGTATAAATCATATAGAATTTTGTAAGCGTACGCCTGCATTTAGTTAGCGAATGATAAGAATCTTAAGTCGCTGCTTTCCCAATCTTTAAAGTAACACTACCGTAAGTTTAGAAGAAATGTAAAAGTTCAAAAAGAGGGTTTTCCCTTGTCCATGTGAGTTTTTCCAATCTAACCCATGAATTTGAATTATCTGCATGTTTTGTGTATTGCCTTGGTAGACTCGTTAATTTATAAACGTTTAAATATGTATATGGGTTTTAATTGAACTATATTCATACGCGAGCAGACACTTGCGTATATATGTATATTATATTTATAATAATGTGTGTATACTATATATATACTATATATATATATATATATATATATATATATATATATATATATATATATATATATATTTATATAGTTTGTGGGTGCGTGTGGCTAGAATGACGCACGTCTGTATGTCTGTATCTTTGTCACTGTACCCTTGTATTTTCCTTCTCAGGAAGCCTTCTGTCTAACACGTGACACTCTCCCGCTGTTAAATGGGATGCCAGGTGTCCCTGTTTTTATATTTGGCGAGTCTCCCATTGAACTTTTTCCCTTGATAGTATCATATCTAGAGGCCGCAGTCTCATCATTAATTTGGTTCTTAGCTCCAGTATGAAATCGCTACAAATGGTTATGACGAATTGTTCCTCATTTTTGTTGGAGATGCCATGTTTTTGATGTTGCTGTTTATAAATTATTCCCCATTTTTGTTGGAGATACCATGTTTTTGATGTTGCTGTTGATAAATTGATCCCCATTTTTGTTGCAAATGCGACGTTTTCAGTGTTGCTGTTGATATTTTTTTCGAGTCGGGATGCACCCGGTGCAACGTGCAACTCAACAATTTGACCTCCGTTTAGTTATTACATAGATATTAACAAGTGAGGCTCATTTTGTTAACAAGAGGGACTCATTTCGTTTTCTGCAAAAAGTATTGATTGAAGGTGTTTTCAACTCACATTTCACTTCTTGGCATTCTCTTGCTCCCTTCATGCAACTATATCTAGTTTGAGAGGATGTTTTGTCGTGATTTCGAGATTTGTTCCTTCTCAAATTGGGTCTGCTCCCTCTCAAGTTTGGGATTCCGGTTTTAAAATTGAGATTGCAAACCAAGAAATTCGCTTGCCCTTCAAGGATATAGGGATAGTGAAACCAAAAGGTTGAGTGTTGAAAGAAAAGTAAACAAATCGTCCACTCCCTTTCGCATTTTGAAATTTCCCTTGAAGTAGGAACCGTACTTACACACCCAAACGAGAGAGACGACTATGAAGCATGGTCGATATGTAAATAGATTATTCATGTAACCTGACTATTCGTTTTTCTTTTTTTTTAAATTTTGTTCCCGCCTTCAGGACTGCTTTCTCCCGAAATATCAATCCAACTATTTAGCCGAAACCTGTAAAAACAACGGTTATTTGTGCCAGATATGGCCCCTGAAACCCCCCTCCCCTGGAATTTGTTTCCTGCATTGAGTTTTTTGGGGTGTCATTGTAGGTTCTTCATTAGTATAGAAGCTGACCATTAATACAACGCTACAGTACATTTTAGTTATGAACGTGGAACAGAACGTGGATCAGTCTCATACACCCTTTTTGAGTTTGGGATGTTCGGAAATTTTGTATACGACCTCCCCTCGAAATAGGAAGCCGACAAGTGATACGAAACTAAAAGGCTGATTATGCGAAATGAGCTGTACACAGCGGAACGAAACAAAACGTACACTCGAGACAAACTTAATTTTCCACTCTCGTGCACTCATGCTGGTTTGTCAGGGGACCCCGCCACGTCAGTAGGCCTATGAGCTTGTGTTTTGGGGGGAGGGAGGCAGGGATATCGGGAACATAATTTTTAAGTTATATTTGTGGTTGAAGACTCTGTCTCTCTCTCTCTCTCTCTCTCTCTCTCATCTTTTAAGTAAGGAAGATCTAAAAATTGTGAATTCATCTGCTTCTCTTTTATTTTTTTTTTTTTTGGGGGGGGAGGTCGGGAATATTGTGAATATTTCTATACGGGGTAAAGTGTGAAAGGGAAAAATATTGTGAATATTTCTCTCCGGGGTAAAGTGTGAGTATATGAATTGTTTCGTTTGCTATATTATATGTCAAATGATTTCGACACTTCTGTAACCACGGTTAGATGGTTTCGGTATTTGTGTTCGTTGTCAACACGTGCTTATTGAATATTAAAAAATAGTGGATTTGTCAGACTTGTGAATGTGATTTTTAAAATTTTATACCAGTTTTAAGAACTATTTTCAAAGTGG
>NC_087204.1:51347221-51362221 GCF_015104395.2 Macrobrachium nipponense | reverse complement strand
TCACTATTCCTCTCAGCAACCTTGAAAGCTATGGCTTAGACCTAATATCTCCTGTCTTCAGTTATTTTAACATGTCACCGCTTCCCACGCCCTTCTCACCCCTTTCCTATCAGGGCTGAACTTGGACTTGAAAGGTGCCGGGAGTGTGACTAATCATCTCAGCGACCTCGGAAACTATAAATTAAACACTAATATCCGCCATTTTTGGTTATTCTTACGTCACCCGCGGACTCCTGCTTTTAAATAACTTTTAATTGGTACATAAGTACTAAGTGAGGAAACTGTAATTTTAAAGAAAACGATAGCAATGATAAACGGGGAATCAAAAAGGAATATTGGAATTTATATTGCAGTTGTCTAAGATGACGTTATTGCGGCAATATAAAGGGCACTAAAATATCGCGAATCCTTCAAGAACATAACCAGTTGTTCCCTTGGGATATCTTAGGGGCTGGCTGGGCTGTTGCCGTCCGATGAACTTGTTAGTTTGCTGTTTGCTTAACTAATGATGTGAGGCGCCATTCCTCTCTCTCTCTCTCTCTCTCTCTCTCTCTCTCTCTCTCTCTCTCTCTCTCTCTCATAAAAATCTAAAATTGATGGCAGTTGTGCTCATTGGCACCATTTCTTGCCATTGTAGTTTAATCCAGGCAGATTTCCTCTTTTACTCTTATTATTTATCTCGTTCTCTGTTTATTGAAGAGGTTGCAGCTCTGTGTAACCGTCATCTGGGATCCGCGGAAGGTTCTTTTTCCTTTGGGGTAATTGGTTTTCCTTCGCAAGCGCCTGTGTCTTGGAGATAAATAAGACCAGCTTAAGTTGCAAGAGAATGAATTAGTGTTCATCTGTAACGAGTTTGTTTCATCAGGGTTTAAACTGTATTACACGTCAGTTCTCTCTCTCTCTCTCTCTCTCTCTCTCTCTCTCTCTCTCTCTCTCTCTCTCTCTCTCTCTCTCTCTCTCTCCTGAGATTGTTAAGACTTCTGAGATTGTTAAGGCTTTAAGGCTTGGCACCAAGATAGATATATATATATATATAGATATATATAGTAATATATTAATATATAATAATATATAGATAGTAGATATAATTATATAAGATATATATATATCATATATAATATATATAGATATATAGTTTGCCTGCATCCTTACATATGTAAAACCAACGACATTAAGCTCCGTTATTAAATTTTCTGTTAGAGAGTATTTTTTTTATTGTATTGGGCGCAGTTTCACTCAGTACTACAAGCAAAGTTATTGTTATTATGGTAATAATATTTTTTTTTATACACGATTAAACCAATACAATTTATGAAAAACAGTTTTTTGATATTGATAAACTCAAGTATAATGCATATTAGGAAAATATTTGTTGGGGTTGGGGCGCGATATTGAAAGTTACTAAAGAATTAATACCTGTATATTTATGGAGGTGTGTTGTACCCAGCAGACGAGTGGAGTATTTAGATAAACAAAAATATAACATTGGAAACTAATGGGTAAATTTTGACCGATCGTCTACATTCCAATGATTGGTAGCATTAGGCCTAGGGTAATAAATTCATGTCGACTTTCCTATTCGCCTTTAGGCCTAACGAATTACTCGATTACTTAGCTTTATAAACCTCCCAGGGTACAGGGTAGTTAGAATGTGGCCTTGTAGAGTCGCATTCTCTTGGGGGCCCGGTGCTTTGTCAAGGCTTAATTATGTTTGAACATACACCATAAACCTTGTAATTACATTTACTTTCGATCCTTCGTGGACGAAAGGTAATGTGTTGGATCGCTAAGGCGATAGAGGGGGTTAACTGATGGAGTGAGAAGTGATGAAAGGCTTCGGATTATTATGAGTTTGTTGCTAGACTGTATTATTTATATTTTTTTTGCGATAGACAGACTGACGAACGCAAAGTGCATTAACATCAAAATTATGGCTCAGAGAAGGGGAATGACCCTAACACATTGATGATTTGCTAGCTTTCCTTACGTATAAAAGTTACATTAGAGCCTGTCAACCTTTTATGCAATAGGTTTTTTGTTTTGTCTCTTCATTGCCCAAATCAAAATGAACTGGTTTGTTGTCTCACATAATGACATAGTTCACTTTGGATAGTAACAAATATCTCAGAATACCTCCTTTCGGGTGTTTACTTATTAGGTCAGAGTATCCTTACTGGAGGTCATCACAGGTTCCCATTTTAGTAGTCCTCAAGTTGTGCTATATAGGGCATTGTGCAAGATTTTCAAGAGGAAAGAGTTACCAAAGATTTTTTTTAGTAGGGAAATTTGTTTATTTTTATAATGTAAGTAAGAAAATGAACACAATACAGTAGATTAAGGTGGTCGTTCATTGACTACAACATTTTATGAACTTAGTAAAACGTTTTTCTGTTGAATTGCTAAATTGGTCCATTACCTCCTCACATGAGACATAATCTCCGTTGAAGTGTAACACTTCCGGAACAGCATTTTTAAGTTGGGTTTAGCCGGGACAGGGTGGAGAACAGTCTTTGAGATCATTTTACCTCTTCGTAGCATTGCTATAACCGTAATGTGTTTTAAGTGTTTTTCTGAGTTTGGTTTTTGGTTTATTTTCTTATTTAATTTTTGTTTCTCTCCATATGCTAGTGACCCTCCAAAATCCTCCTAGCGTGTACGGCGTCAGTCATACCTTGTCCAATTACTTTCTAAAAGAAAAATGTATATTGACCTGATATTAATGTCAATATCGTAACTCGGATATATTAATATAATAAAAACATCGGGGTCTTCGGCCATAGTTAACAGAGAATTATGTCACATTTTGAAGTTTCAAGGATTTTTCAGTTACCACACTTGGTCAAGCTCTGGCACGCTTATCAGTTCGGTACAGGTGCGAACGTCAGTGAATGTCAGAAACAGTTTCAACAAGAAAAGGGGGAATCAGAATTAAGCATGCTACACCGAATTAGTGATTTTAGAGATGCCTTGACAACGAAAGGTGGTAGGGATTGAAAGTTAGGTGGCAATGAAATACTTTATTATGGTTTTGTTAGAAATGGTTAAATTTTGAGATGTATTCATATCAGGTTTTTTTTTAAAGATTTGTGACCTTATGTTCTTGAAAGTACGTTTGTCGTATTTATAAGCATGTCAAATAATTGAGTAACGTTCATGCCAGATTTCATAAAATTTGGATGGAAAGGTATGATAAATATTGGTAATATTATTAATAATGATACATAAAAAAATTTTTGTCGCTGTTAGTTGTAAACGGATGTGGAAGCAAATAAGTGAACAATCATTCCATTGCAACTTATGATGTAGACTTTTTTTTCTCTTTTTTTTTCTATGTGACAAAAGAGGATCTGAGATCTCGGTTCGTGAGTTTTCAAACCGTAATCACTTTGGGAGAATTTTAAGAAGTCAGGATTCATTGGTTAGAGGAAGGTGGAGAAGGCTGATAGGAAACAGCGACCCCATACAGAAATGGGCAATACCAAAGACGAAGAAGAACGTCTTAGGGAGAATTTTATGTAGTCAGGAAATTCCAACAATACAGCTGTTATGTGGCGATTAGAGTTATTGCTAATTGGTGATACCCTAGAACAAGGATGTTGACCTCTGAGGCTTTGCTGTACTGCAAGAACGAAGAAACCTGTTCCCAGTTTGGTTTGTCATCCTGAGATTCTGCAAGACGTGATTCTATGACCCCCGAAATGAGGTCACTTCATGGGTAGTTGGAAGTGAATTATGGAACCAGTTCCAAGAAGGCGCGTGTTTTACGTGATTTCGTTTAGTTTCTATTTATACAGTTCGTTTTTATGTTTTTTCACTGGTGTACAGAATGTCATTGATAACGTTAATAAATCTAAAATGTGAAAAATTATTTTTCGCGTGTATATTTGACAAGGGTAACTATTTTCCGAATTTTTGTTCTTAATTTTAAACGGTCGTTGTTGTATAACTATAAACTTTTGAATGCTGACTGTTCCTTCTTTCCCAATGATTTTGTTTCTTTTATTTGCATGCGTTGGAATTCCTTCATTGCCTTTGTTATCCTGGTGTCGTTAAATGATTCCTTGAGATGTCGAATCCTGTAGAGTAACTTCACTTTCCAAAGCTCTTTTGTAGTACCTACTTATGCTTATTCTTCTGACGCAGCCTGAGTGGAGTCGAGGTTTTCTGGCATGTAGTCTGTGGCCTCGCTGGCTTTATAAGATGTCGAGATCAAAGGCTTGTTCAGGCTGCCCTCACTCTGACAGCATTTTAACCTTTGACACACCTTGGTATTCATTCAACCACTTGACATCCAGATTTTAATCGTCGTGCGACTAATGCATTAGGTGCTAATATAATCGTACAGAGTTCAGGGAAGTCTCATGATTGTTTTTCTGCATTTTTTAGCTTGGTATTTAATTTTATTTACGTCATAGTTAAGGATATTGCCAACAAGTATGGTAGCCTCGTTTAGAGTATGATTATAATGTGGTGCAGTGAATGTTTAGAAACTGATATCCTGGAGATATTTTTGATCAGTAAAAGTGTAGTATTTTTGTAGTTTGTTTTCTATATCTTGCGTTTTGAACATATTTCTTCAAGGTCCTATGGCTTGACAGTTCATCATGAAATTTGCTTTGTAATTATAATTTGAAAGTTTTCGTGTATTAAGGAACCTTCTCAGATTGAATGAATAATCCAGTTGCCGGGGCTAGTAAGTACTATCTATACCTAAACAGAGACGTCTGTGATTCCTCGCATTTTGGTACAGTGATCTCAGATATTTAAGAAAATGTTCCCGTTATAGTTTTAAGTTCTGTTGTATATTCGCCTGTGCTTATTTATGCATAAATATTACCTCAGCTGAATTCATGTAGTATCATTTGGCACTCATCATGTCTGGAGTATAAATGATATTGGTAATATAAGTAAAACCATTTTTCCGCTTATGGATAAGGCTAGAAAAGTCGAGTGCGTAATGTTTACACAAATTTTAATCACTGTTTCGATTACGAATTTGCATTAGGGTTTTTCTTAAAAAAACAAGTTGTCCGAGAAGTGATTTATTTTGGTAAGCTCCTCTGATTACACAAGCAACGTGGACAAACTTCTGCGAAAACACCTTCGACTTTTTGCAGTAGCGATCTTGGGCTTTAGTGTGACATTATTTGTGCTTAGAATAAAACTCCTGAAACGTATATGTGAGTGTGTGTGTGTGCGCGCCCGCGTTTATATGTATGTATGCATGTATATAGGTAAATTAATAGTCATATTTTTCTTGCATGTCCGCGAAAGATTATTACATTTTGAGTATTTTGATTTTTTGAAATATTTTATGAAAACATGAACTAAATTCAGTTATTTGTGTAATATATGTTATTAAACTTGTGGAATCTTTCCAATCGTCAAACTGTTAGTAACACTTCGCATTTTATGTCTAGTGCCAGGTATTTGATTGCAGAATTCAGTTGGGACAATTTTACAAAAAAATACTTTTTTGTTATGGTACCTTACTTCTATGAATACCAGACTGTCAAAGAAATGAAAAGATAACCGTTTAATCTACTTGAATCCCCTGTTCGCTGATTAGATTGTTTAGAAAAGCTACATGAAAAACATCTTTATCCTAGTAAACCGTTCATATACTTTCCCTCTTTGTATCTAGGGAAAATTTGTTTCCCGGAAACGTGCGGTTAACTAAATTATAACCCATTTTTACTGGTTTTGTTTGCTATGGTTAGACTTTAAGCAGAGTGATTTTCCCGCTCTCTTTTCCGGTATGGATCTAGTGAAGTTGGCAGCGGCGTGGTTGTATCCAGAATCTACAAAGCCTTTTCCCTTACTTTCAGGTTGTTTATCTCAAAAAATTATAAACAGAAGATGGTATACAATGAATCGATTAGTACTGCCACACCAAATGTTATTATTTTTTTTTTTTATTAAACCGAAACCAAAGAGTTAGGATACTTGATGTAAAGTCAATGTAAATAAACGAAATGCGTTAAGGCTTCAATACATAGATGGTTTGCATTTGCCGCAGTTATGTCAAAATGAAGCTCACGGGTGCGGTCAGATTGTTAATGGAATTTTCTTCACCCGCAGACGCTCATAGATTGACCTGTTGCGTTGATGCAATTTTTATGCATGAATTTATATCCTTATCTGGACATCGTTTTTGCCGCAGAGCCTGATTAAATCAGTGTCGCGTGGAAGTCAGTCATTCCGTCATTTCTAAAACCTGCTCTGGATGTGGGATGTAGTGAGAGAAAATGGCTAGAGCTCTTAATGGGATCTCGGTTGGCTGTGCTAGTTATTAATTGTGTATATTATTTTCAAATATGATGATACATATCTTGTACTGCTTAGGGTTGCAGACATGGTAGAGACGGGCATGGCTAAAAACCTCATCCCAAAAATGCTTGCTGATAACTGGAATTTTACTACCCTCTACGGCTACCCTCTGCCAAGGGAAAGAAGGAGGGTAATACATAAAATGATTAAACTGCATCATGAGTCATCTGGAACGTGGAAGATTTAGCGGAACTAGAGCAGAGAAAGAGAAAGAGCCAGCACATCATTCGGAGTTTATAGGCCAAAGTTTTGAGGAGTTGTTCAGTCACATCAAAAGTTTATAAAATTATTCAGAACACTGTTTAAAAAAGCAGACTTGGTAAACCATCTGCACAAAATTTGAAAAGGTTAAGATGATGGAAACATCAAAATATTATAAGAATAAAAAAATGTCAGATGAGATTTAAAAGAAAGACTGGTAAGTAACTGATAGAGCAAAAGTTGTCCTCTTATTCTTTCTATCCTTGTATAGGGAGGGTTTTAGTCATCTTTTTGCAAGGTTTCATAAGCGCTCTGACCTAAATTGAAGGAATTACCAAATTTTGACCATGGCTCTTATTGTCAAAATAAAACGATAAGGGGAGGCAAATTTATACCTTGCAAAGTTTGAAAATGAATCCTGCATATGAAAAACGTTTGTTTTTCATAGGCATAAATATTTTATAACAAACTTGATTGATATAATCCTTACAATGAGAAAAGTTACAAGTTATATATATATATATATATATATATATATATATGTATTATATATTTATATATATAGTAGATATATGCATATATATATATATGATATATATATATATATATATATGTATATATATATGTGTATGTAATTTGTATATATATATGTATATGTATATATATATATATATATATATATTTATTACCGTAAAGAGTATTACTTGAAAACATAATTTGTAACTGTTCCCATTGCTAAGGATTATATATATTATATTATATATATATATATATTATATATTCTATATTATATATATATATATATATTATATATATATATTATATATATTATATATAGAGTATAAGTATACCGTTAAAGAGAATATCTTGAATCAAATTTGTAACTGTTCCTATTGCTAAGGGTTATATCAAATCAAGTTAGTTAAAAAATATTTATTGGTTTGAAAAATATACCTTGTTATATGCACTGTGCATGTTTAAACTTAGCTAGTTATAAATGTGTAGTTATATATGTCTCCCCTCATCTTATTGTTTTTCTCTTATAAAAGCCATGGTCCAATTTAGAAATTTAGAGAACTTGATTTGAACTCACTACGCTCATAAATCTTGCAAAATGTTGAGTAAAACTCTTCTTACACAAAGGTAAGCTCAACCTCTATGCAAATATTTAGCATAATGAAAAATCTATACCAAAATATAAAAATTTATTCATAAATTCGCTTTACTACAAAAGCATTTCTTAATTAGTAATTACTTTTGGCACTCGCTTCCCTAAAATATTTGAAACCAGTTTTGTAAAAAACAATTGTTCATCACAAAAGACTTCTGGATCCCCGATTCTGAGAAGCTTATTTCAACGACAATTTCCTTTGGACTTAGACCTTCCAGGAAGTCGTTTCATCCGGTGAAGAGTCATTGTTGGGATCTCACACTATACCGCCTCAATTTGAAGCGGTGTACCTTTAAGACATCCTTCAGCGCTGTGGCAGTATGATCCCCGCATAACCATCGCCGCATTTTTTAACATTCTGTAGTTCCTCGCTGGACGAGTGGTTTTCGCGCTGGGCTGCCAATCCGATGGTCCGAAGTTCGAATCCCGGCTCGGCCAACGCGTAATCAGAGGAATTTATTTCTGGTGATAGAAATTTATTTCTCGATATAGTGTGGTTCGGATCCCACAATAAGCTGTAGGTCCCGTTGCTAGGTGACCAATTGGTTCCTAGCCATATAAAAATATCTAATCCTTCGGGCCTGCCCTAGGAGAGCTGTTAATCAGCTCAGTGGTTTGGTAAAACTAAGATATACTTACTTTTACCATTCTGTGGAAGAAAAGATGCTTTACAAAGTGCTCGCAATACGTAGAACCTTACCATGGTTTAATTTCTGTCTTTAAGTTTCCCAGTAGTAACATTAGTGTACGGTATTGTTCCTTAAATTTCGTGATAAAAATGTTTATGTTCAATTTCCTCATTTCTTTAAATTAGCTAATAGCTTAGAAGGTAGCTCAACTGATATTAGAAATTAAACTTTACCTCACAGTGGGTATGACATCTCTAAGTATGTTAAAATTGAATTTGATTGAAGTTTTACGAACTTGAGAATGGGAGAACTTGAGCTGTCTTTTAAGTTATTAGCTAAATAAGCGCATGAGACAAAATATGTGCGCTTTCATTGGCTGCAAATTATCAGATATACGCACACACATACTTACATATATATATATATATATATATATATATATATATATATATATATATATATATATATATATATACTCATGTTTATACCTGTTTCACAGTTTTTCGTGCAATCTTTTGGTGTGAACACTTACTGTTAGACTTCCACTGAAATTAAAGTGAGATTTGGCTTGCAACGCATTTACAGTTAGCTTCAGTCCCGTATATTAGATATTGTTTCAAAAAAAAAATAATGCCAGCTACACCATCAGTAGAACCCTTATTGTAGCGAGTACAGTTACTGTCTTAAAGTTATGACTTACACTCGGGTAACGCCTGTAGTTGTTGAGCGTTGAACGAAATTAATTTTTTTTTTCTTCTCTTATCGGACTCGCTTTTCTTCCGGAAGTTAACGGGAAACTTCTGGTCATGGCTTCTCCTTCATCTAACTTGCCTCGCTGCGATATTTTTGTCTCTCTGTCTCACACAGTGGCGTTCGTGTAAATGAAGGAATAAGTGCATTCATATTGTGTGTATTCTGTACGAAATTGCTTCTTTGAAATCTGAAATAATTCCACTCTCTCTCTCTCTCTCTCTCTCTCTCTCTCTCTCTCTCTCTCTCTCTAAGACACATGAAAGTACGTACTCTACGGGAAGTATGTTTTTGCTTGTGTTAACGTTCTCTCCTCTCTGTAGAGAGTCTTATCTTGAGTAAACTATGTTCTCTCTTGTGTTGAGAGTGTTCTATCCCAGTAAACCTGTGGCATGTACACTGTAGCACGCTAAAAGACTCTCTCGAACCTGTTTTGCCAGCGCTGAAATTCATTCATTCCGTCGGAGTTCCATTCATGAATATGTGGGAAGAGTAGGGTCGGTTCTGGAGGCACTTAGGTCCTTTTAAGGGCGGAGGCGGTGGCGATTTCGGAATTCTTTATAGCATGAATATCAATGAATGTGCTCACTACAGGCAGTCTCTCTCTCTCTCTCTCTCTCTCAGTAGTGCTGTAATTTTATTTTCATATTATCTAATATATTCTAATTGAAAAAAAAAAATGTTGTCTGGGTGCTCTGGGGATTACCAATTTTTGTTGTCATTAGGATTCTAATGCAGAATCGTAATACGGACATAATTGTTTTGATTCATTCATGGGTCCCCCCCTGGGTGGGGGTTGGGAGCTACAGTATACCAAGGGATGTAATATCGGTTGCTTTGTTTTCAGTTTTAATGGTTAATTAAACAAAGCTCAGTTCGGGTTTACCTTTAGACAGGAATCTCGTAATTTCTAATAATTAAGAATGAACCTTTGGCAAAAGTCGGCTCGAATGATTTCGAAGTGAAAAGTGGAACAAACCAGGATGGGATTTGGCTAAATATTCTTTTCTAGCCTGGGATTGATTTATTTTGATGCACTTATTTTTTTTTTTTCTTAGGAAATTTGCCTGAAGGGTGTAACTTTGAAACGGTGGTATTCAGTATAATTTTCGTGGAAAAGTACTCGTCAAATAACGCTGAAAGCGCTGTTTCATTCAACATTAACGCTCTGAAAATGGCCAACACTGCATAGTTACTGCAGCGTTGATTAGGTCCATTATAAACTAATAAACAATGAAGTGAGTCTTTAACGTTTTATTGGAATAGAAACACTAAGTAATAGTGAAAACTGGCGAATGGCGAGTGATACAAGTTTAGGGTGGTCTCCAAATAACACAGCATTACGGTAGTTAAAAATAGATATACATAAATGTAAAAATTGGCATTTCTTTTCACTGGAAGATTAGTGATATGAAAAATTAAAATTAATATAGCGTCATGTAAAAAAAACTTTACAGTGCCCAGTCATATTACAAATTTCCGCCAATGCGTATTACCATAGTTATCTAAATACTTCGTCTTTTACATTTTCTAACGCAAATACAAGGATGCAGGTAGCGTACTTACTCAAAAACTCAAGTATTGTTCTCGCAATCTTTCACTGACAACGTGAATCTGTTTTTCTCTCAGTGCACATAATTAGAAATGGACATTTATAAAAAGAGATTCCAGAATCAGAATCCAGTCGTAGATTCAGATTGAAAAAGAAAAATGAGTTCTTGACAGTTGAAATATAAAACCAAACAAAAACATCCGTTCCTTAGCTGAGGTCATTAGAAAATAGAACTAGGGTATAAAGATTTATTGAAACAAAGAGATAAGGTGCAAAGCACTTCGGGGGAAAAAATGAAAAAAAAAAACTGTGAAAGGCCGTATCCGGTGTTGCCTTTTAGAAATCGGAACGTGGTCATTCATGCAGTGACTATCGAGCTAATTTGCATAACATCCGCATCATTGAGTCGGGGAATATCACAGCTGAAGAGCTGGATCATTTAAAAGCGAGAGTGGCTCGTGTTTCGAAGTCATTTCTCTTCTGATTTACCGTTGCCGTCGGACGATGGTGGGCTTGGCTTGTTGGCGTGGCTTTGGCTTTGTAGGCGGCTTTGCCATGGGCGATGTCTGTTGTCGCTTTTGGCTGTTAGTCAGAAGTTAGTTATGTTATTCAGTGTTATGTGAGGAAAGAACAGAATAGTTCCTCGAGGCAGCGATGATGAATCAAATGCAAATCTATAATAATTTTTCATTCCATTCTTTTCTCATGGCTGTATCTGTCAAAAACTATTATAATATGATAATTTTGCGTTTTTGTATTACTCAGACTACGAAATATATACGTATAAGAGAACACGATTGGTAAGGGAAATTGTAATAAGTAAAACACTAAAATGAAACTAAACAACAGCAGAAATAGTATTGCAATGACATAAGTGAAGAGCAACTAGAATATTATAGCAGTAGGGGGTTTCAGATCAGAACCAGTTCATGAATATCGTTCTCTGGAGAGTCCGGAATTTCGGACCAGAGCTCTGATCTTCAGAAAGAAACTTTAATCAGCTCACAACAGTTTTTGCAAGATGAAAAAAAAGACATCATGAACGCCGTTTGGAAAGAACAATGTTATTAATAGATAAAGTAAGGAGAATAATAATGAAATAAAGCAATCATTAGAAACTTGAGGAAAGCAAAGTTTTTTTTATTGTTTGCCACGGAAATTGAAGTTACCTCAAAGAACGTAAATTGAGTTTGTGCAACATGACAGTGTCAAAGTGAGGTAGGTTTACGAAAAATGCTTGATGAATAAGGAGAGAAGTTAGTCCAAACATAAATTTAAGCGGGAAATTAAAATTATGGATGTAAAACGATAATCTTGTACTTTGACTTTATAAATTTTTTATATTGATTTTGACGCATTGACCTTGTATTTTTACTGTAAGATAAATACAAAGTTACTTCGACTTGCATGGGTGTCTTATTGCTGTAGAATTAGTCACTTGAATTACAATTTCATAACTAAATTATGGAGTAATGCCAGTGGGACTGACAACTTGATATTTTTGTTTTGAGTAGTAGTAGCAGTAAGCAGCAGTAGTTATACTTGTTGTTGTCGTTGAGGGTTTCCATGAAACAATCTTTTCTCAAAATTTTTTTGGGAAACAAAACGAAGTAATCTGTAAGCACTGATTTATGCGGTATATTACATCCCACGAGAATAAGAGCAAAAAGAAAATCATTTACTTCGAATTTTTACTAATAATAAAAAGAAGCACTAAAGTAACTTTTCCTCGTAAAAGTTTTTATATTTGTTAAAGTGAAAGTGGTATATCCGATATTTTCATTAACAGAACTTACAGTGTATGTGAACCTCTGGATTATGAGTATCAAGAAATCTGGATTATGAGTATCAAGAAATTATTGTAACAAGAGGAAAGTACTATGGCTGAAAAGAGAAGATTGTCCAATATTGATGTAGCTCTGACATTTCAAAACTGCGAGTAGCTAAATATTTTTTATTCATAACTTTTTAATTTTTTACTCGAAGTTAATATTTCATTTTGTGCTGGGAAAGTAGAAATGTCACCTAGCGACCGGTTATTGTTTAGGATAATTATGATCATATTAATGCTAGGATTACAGGTTATTACCCTAAAATGGAGTATTTTTTATTATTTATATTAGAGAGGCATTATTCTTGCTGCTAGCAGATTACGCGGCAAGTATTAAATTTGAAAAATAAATTACAAATAAATCCTCTTAATGATGATGATTGATCAACTGTGCATTCGCCAGCACGGGAGTGCCAGTATAGCCGAAGTGTGTAGTTGTCATCCCGTTTAACACTGACAGCATAAGTTATATGTGCGATTTCTATCTGCAATGAAGGCCCTGGATGCTGTGGTAAGTTTGTATTAGCAACATTTGATTCTAGTTCCTTGTTAACTGAATTGCCACCTGAGATTCTGAACCGTTATTTAGTTGGTCTTTTACAGTAAATGCTTCGAGTCGTTACAATCCCAAGAAAATTTATATTAGTGAAATTAACTTGCCTGTTATGTTGAAGGTCTACTTAAATAATAATTTGTTCATTTTAATAATAGGAAATATATAAAAAAGGAATTCAGATGAGTGCCAATTAAACCTAAATTTCACTAACTTATATTTACATTCTTATGAATCGAAATTTTTAGGAATTAAAGTTATGTATGGACGATTTAGATATTGTGCTGACTTGCAGATTTAGTCATGACCCTCATAAATTAGGTGCGTTTCTAGATATTAGCCTTAATATTAATGTTTCAAACCAAATTCTTTGTTAAAAGAAGTTTTGTAGTTTTGATTTACTTGGACTTACTGCATTTTCATATAACTAACAGTACGTATGACCTTTGGAGTGTTTATTTCCTATTCTTGTCGATTTCGTAATGTATTTACAGGACATGGCTGTATTTAACGTCCAGCTTTTCGTTAATAAACTGCCCCACAATGGCTTTCCCTCCTTGCTTTTGAAACAAGATGGCTCACAGATTTAGTTATAGAAAGCTATGTCTTTTAGTCAATGCAGATTTAACTCAAAGTTGAGATTTGTATACAATTTTGCATGCAGTATTGTTTATTTTGCCTTTTTTTTTTAAAGGGATGACATATGATTTTGTGAACGATCTGTGATCTTAATATGAAGGCCCGTCCACACGGTTGAGCTTTGCTCGACGGATCTGCTCGATGTGACGTCAGAAGCGGAGAAACGGCAGGTAAGGTTCCGACCAAGATATACCTTGGTTCCGAATTTTCCCGCTTTTGACGTCCCATCGAGCAAAGTCCGTCGGGCAAAGCTCGACTTTGTTGACAGGGCTTTAGTTGTGCCTTAGTAAGATATCTGGTCATGATGTACATAGCGTTTTTGCAGTTGGCAGTGTATTTTCACTGTTCTGAACATACCATTTATCACCTTTTGGCTATAAAAACTGGCATAATGATAGTGGGCAATTGTATGTAACCCCTTGCCCTTCTATTGTCAATTATTGATCTTTCTATATATCCTCTCACTTTCATCACTTATTTATTCAGAGGCTGATATTATTGCAATATATTTGTCAACTTTACCCTCTTTTCTCTGTTAGTTGTTAGTAAATTACTTGCCTAATGTTGTTCTATTCATGTCTAGCTCGATATTATTTAGCTGTTATAAATTTTCTACCTTGTATAATTAAGCGATACAATTTCTCATATATATATGTGTGTGTGTGCGTGTGTGTGTGTGTGTGTGTGCATGCATATATATATTTGCACCTACACATACAAACATATACATGAATCACGGTGTAACAATGAAGCTCTCTAAAAGACTTAGTCGATTTTTAAGAATAAAATTTTAAGGAGAATACGATGAGTCTGATAACAGGATAAAGTGAGAGTTGATACCATAAAAGAAATTACAGTGATTTCATATGTAGATGAAGTAATGATGAAAGGAGTTTGAGATGACTTGGACAGGTGGTTAAATATGAGAGGAGATTTGTGGAAGATAAAACACACGGAAGACATGATATGCGCCTCAATGGCGTGATCGGTATAGTCTTGGCTTGCCACCTCGGTGGCCGCGAGTTCGATTCTCGGGCATCCCTCTGAGTGGTTACAGATGTGTATTTCTGTTGATAGAAGTTCACTCTCGAGGTGGTTCGGAAGTCACGTAAAGCCGTTGGTCCTGTTGCTGAATAACCACTGGTTCCATGCAACGTAAAAACATCATACAAACAAGGAAACATAATGGAAGATATGATTGACTCCTTGCGTTGCATGGAATGGTAGGCGGTAATGATAATGATTGTGTGTGTGTGTGTGTGTGTGTGTGTGTGTATATATATGCCCGAAGATCAAATGCTAGAAAGGTGTCCTGTAATATGTCGTTTATGTCGTCCTCTCTTC
>NC_087204.1:51327221-51342221 GCF_015104395.2 Macrobrachium nipponense | reverse complement strand
AAATTATCTGATTTCTGGGTGTAACCTGTAAATTTGAGAAATTATCTGATCTCTGGGTGTAACCTGTAAATTTGAGAAATGATCTGATCTCTCTGGGTGTAACCTTTAAATTGGAGGAATGATCTGATCTCTGGGTGTAACCTGTAAATTTGAGAAATGATCTGATTTCTGGGTGTAACCTGTAAATTTGAGAAATGATCTGATCTCTGGGCGTAACCTGTAAATTTAAGAAATGATCTGATCTGTATGGGTGTAACCTTTAAATTGGAGGAATGATCTGACCTCTGGGTGTAACCTGTAAATTTGAGAAATGATCTGATCTCTGGGTGTAACCTGTAAATTTGAGGGGTGTAACCTGTAAATTTGAGAAATTTTATAATCTCCTGGGTATAACCTGTCAGTTTGAGAAATGATCTTGTCTCTGGGTGTAACCTGTAAATTTGAGAAAATAGCTGATATTTCTGGGTGTAACCTGTGATTTTTTTTATCAGCTGTGTTTGTGACATTAGTGCGACTCATTGTACGATGACCGTATGAATTTAGTTGCATGTACTAGTCTCAAAAAGTTCTTGGTTATTGTAAGTAGTAACACGTGTATCACGTGTTTCATAAATGGTCCATCTCATAACTATTCATAGAATGCCTTTTTTATTAGAGAAAGTTCGTGAGTATTTATTATGTACCATTGGGTTCGTTGCCTTTCAGTGTTGTGACTTCAGTTTGATATGCAAATAAAGGCCACATTCGAGCTGACGGAAGCCATTTTTCAACGGGCTTTAATTTAAAGTATAAATTGAAGCAAATGTGATAAACTGGGTAGAGATAGCTGCATCGATAAATATTCAAGAGTTCAAAGACTAGATGACACATGAACTGTCACCGTAGGAACGCAATGAATTTTTGTTGTATAAACCATTTTCGTGCATGTTTTGTAGATTCTGGAGAGTGACAAATATTTGTCACCTGTGTGCAAATATGTATCGAAAACGTAAATAAAAAAAGTACTTCTCTGCATATTTTACTGAGAAACAAATGACCCGGGAAGCCATGCGACTTGTCTGTATGGTCTTCGTGTCAAGGGGTCACTTTCACTTCAAAAATATTTAAATCTTTGTATGAGATGATTGTTATACCTAGTAATTTGAGTTGGTTGTTATACCTAGTAAAGTGCGGCATTAACTCGTTTTACCTAATGGGATATATTTGCAAAACCCAGTTGCAGTCACATCTTGCTGTAGGAATCGAAAACATCTAAAATTTACTTTATTGTTTATGAAACTCATTTCTCTGTGCCAAATGTAGCTTTTGTATAAGAATAAGGAAGCGTGTACCGGATTGCACGAAGGCTTGTTTTTTTTGGAAAACTGAAATTTGCTTCAAGCCGAAATTTTTTGGACTATCTTGACGTCATCGTTACATATGCTTTATGTAAAAAAAATATAACGGTGAGCCTTACCTTCCGACAGAATTTTAAACATTTTATGAGTTTGGATCACCTCACCTTTCGATTGAATTCTGTATCCATAAGAATAAAGGACTCCATCTGCAGAAGAGCGTATGAATAATTCAAGTTTTCGAATGGAAAGATAAAATGTCGTTAGAAGCAGGTTGCACTTCAGACGAACAAATAGAAGTTATTCGACTTGAATGTTAATTTGTTCTGTAAACAAAACGTTTCTGCAAACAAAACCTGGCCCTGATTGTCCAGGCTCCAGCAACGCTTTATCGTTCCAATTCGGAAGTTCGTTTGCTTAAGGGTAAAAAATACCCTCGCTTTGCTTTTGCAAACAAAGACAACATGGTGTCCTTTTGCTGTATGATGCAACGAAATGTTTCATTTGTTATATCCCGAACAAAGATTAATTTAGGGTGTGGCTTATAATAATTTTTGTCTGTTTAAGTACATGTGCATACATTATAAGATTTTAGTTAACATTTTGACATTCTAAAATTGTCAAAGTCAGAATAGTTTTGTTTGTTGACCCTTGTGAACATTTTCAAGTTGTCAAAGAAGTGCATTGTGTTTGCATGATGATGTATAAAGGCTTGTAAACAAAGGATTGTTCCCTTTATCATGTGCGCGTGATTAGGTATGGAAGTTTATCAAATTATTCATCATTCATCATTGCCACGTGAATCATGTTTTCGACGTACTGAGTCGGTAACTACGTTTACAGCAGTCGGAACATCGTTGTTTGATTACCCACGGGGAAGAAGAACGTCTTCGACCATTTCCTTTTGGATTTTAGTGGAGAGAGTATCCATAACTATTGATGAATCGAGAAGTCAAATGGTCATTGAAGTCGTCACAAAACACACTGTGCTTGTGTATGTGTGAATTTGTGTCATAAGCTCGCATAACTTAATATTCCCAAAAATTATACCACAAATGTCATTTAATTATGATTTCACTCTACCTTGCTATACCTAGGTTATAACCTACTCTCGAAGGGATTATAATTGATATTTGCATGTACTCGTTGAACATTCGAATCTTGGCCTAGCCGAATGGCCAGATTCAACTGTCTATTTTTGACTCTAAAGCCAAGTCCTGTGTTTGTATCCTGTTCCGGGGCAGTGCACTCGGCAATTACAGTCCCTCTTGGGTGTAAATTATTCCCAAGGTATTGTGAATTCGATATTAAATGTTATTTTGACTTGAAAGTTTAGTTATTATATATATATATATATATATATATATATATATATATATATAGTATATAGATATATATAATAATATTATAGTGTGCCCAGTTGAACTATTTTTCAATGATTTTGAATTAAAGAAATATTTCAGATGAAATAGGTTTTCATGTGAGCAGGAGATTTTCTCGAGGTATTACATTATCATATAAAAAAATTCTTGCAATAAAACATTGTGGGCCATCGGTCCATTCATTGGGAACTTGGAGGTAAATAGTTTTAACCATAGAATTTCTTTTAAGTAATGTCATTGCAAATCGTGTTTTTTGATTGATCACGAACGTTAAGGAATGCTTACAAAATTTAGAAAATCCAATTCTTTCCAGTGTAATGTTCTTTAAGATTTATTAATATCAGGAATCGACAAAACTCTCTCTCTCTCTCTCTCTCTCTCTCTTCTCTCTCTCTCTCTCTCTCTCTCTCTCTCCGGTTTCTAGAGTTTGTTTCCGTTGCGCAAGGGTCTTACATTATTACTTGTATCTGTCGTGTACTTTTTTTCCTCCATGAAATATGTGTCACGGCAAGGTGGTTCCACGGGCAAAGCGTTGAAATAGAAGCATGGGCGAATAATTGAAAGCTTCCCTGGCGGTGCAGCCTACCGACGAAGTTTGAAGAAAAGCGATGTACAAAGTCACAGCAGTTTTTTTAGGAGACGAATTTTATATTTCGAATATGGGAAAGAAAAATCTTTCATTTTTATTTTTTTACTGATTCAATAACGACTGGCTTTCAGTTCGTCTCTCAGTTTTCAGTTCTGTAAGTTGCATCTTCTGAGGAGAGAGCAGAGGGCGTCTTTCATGGTTTTCCACATTTTGTCAAACCTGCAAAACCTACATGGGGCGGATGTCGTCAAGAGACTGTATGTATATATATATATATATATATATATATATATATATATATATATATATATATATATATATATATGATATATATATATCTATATATATATATATATATATATATATATATATATATATATATATATATATATATATAATCTTATTCCTGTTGCACCCCTTAAAGTGATGTGATGCTCGCTTGCTCCAGTTTTAAAAAGCACGGACAGTGAGGAATTACTACATCTACTCGATAAATAAATAACTAGGTCGAGGAAAACCACAGATTGAAAAAGGAGGAGACCAAGCAGACAGTCGTGAACACATTCGCTCATGCACAGAGCTGCATTTTTTTTTTTTTTTACTGTGGGACTATAAATACACAATTTTCTGTTTATTCATATTTCCCTGACCTTTTGTAGGATTCTTCCCTGTGTGTACCTATTTTCTCTTGCCTTGCTTCCTTCAAGCAGATTCTGTCTGAAATAGTAACTAAGCGTGCATTTAGTTTTCTCTATAAATAAGACTTTTGAGATGTCTGAGATGTCCGTCCACACTATTGCTGTCTGCCCTCAGATCTCAAAAACTACTGAGGCTAGAGATCTGCAAATTGGTATGTTGACCATCCACCCTCCAAGCATCAAACATAGCAAATTGCAGCCGTCTAGTTTCACAAGTTTTTATTTTATTTAGGTGGCAACAACACAGGTCATGAAAGTTTCATGGGTCGCTTGTGAGTGTTTCATGGGTCGTGGTTGATAGTTTCATACAGCCTTATACGCTGTACTGAAAACTCGATTGCACCGAATCAACTTGTGTGCATTCTTTATACTTGTTTTTATTATTGTCAGAATATGACATGAATCCGCAATTAAGGTCGGCCTTTTGAAACCAGCCTAGAGGTCATAGTACTGTTTATCCAGTCTTCCTGCTTCAGGTCTGCAGTTTGAACTAAATTTGCAAGCATTTATAGATACGGTTTTATCGTGTTTGTATAGAATTCCGATGTCGAGTTGATTATCTCGCAGCGTTCCATTAAATGTTCCGCGCATTCGTAGTGCGGTGCGGGGGAATGATGCTCCAAAAAAATACCAAATTATACTTTTGAGAAAAGGATAAGGGAGATCCTCAGGAAAACTGAACTTATTACGCCAATAACTATAACGCCAATAAAGTATTAGGAACTGAATTGTAAGTTAAATAGATCCAGTGTGATTTTTCTTTTTAGTGTGAATATCTGAACACAGAGGTGAGGGGGAAGTGTAACTGAACAGTGCACATCTCGTATGGTTTGCCACTGTGATTTATTGGTGCTTTTTTTAAAATTACATTGCAGCTAAGTTTTAGAAGTTTAATTAGGAGTGGTTTCGTAATGATGTTCAATTTGTTTATCATATTTTATTCTTAAAATGATGATTGTTATTAAGTTGTGTGTTTTTATAAAGGAAGCTGTAATTAGAAAATAGTTTCTCTCTCTCTCTCTCTCTCTCTCTCTCTCTCTCTCTCTCTCTCTCTCTCTCTCTCTCTCTCCAAAAATTCTACTCTTGTCTGACTTGTAAATCCCTGCAAGATTTAGACGTCCATTCTGTTCGTGTCTGTGTTTTTTATTCAAAACTCAAATTCAGTTTACTTTGAACAAGGCAAGATAAAGATTTCATTGCTGATATCGCTACTTAAATCTTACCAGTGCTTTCCGCTGCTCAGGATTTGACCTCTCTCAGTTTTTGCCGATACATAATTCTGGGAATTTTTCTGTGGGAAGAAATGCATAAAGGGATTCTTATCCTTTGGTGAGTCTTCAGAAGTATTCATTTCATGTCAACAGCGACCTCAGAAGTCTTTCTGTTCGTTATGTCAGGGTAGTTTTAGAATGATCAGTTTGATTTTCGGATAATTTTTCTTGCACAAGTCATCAGATAGTGTTGCCGGTTTGATTTTATAAATGTGATCTGGTTTCCACAGAGCACAGTATTTTATGTAAGAGAGACTTAGTGCTATTTCGATCTTGTTTGTTGCTATTTTGTAGAATGCTTTGTTTTCTTGCTTTTAAGCAAAAGTTTACTGTAAAAATCTTGAAGAATACTTTAGAAAAGTGGGTCAAGACAAGTTCTTCCACTGCACAATTATCAATATGATGCAAGCAGTTTGTGGAGTAGGTTCGTATGAAATACGAACTTAAGCGTTCTTTTGTCAAAAGAGACGAAGTCGCTCAGGAGGATGCATTATGATAAGGGAGAAGGAGAATAGCGGTTTTCGCAATGACATTTTTTTTGGATTGGTCATTGTTCTCAACCTAAGTTTTAATTGACGTGGTTAAGGCTCTCAGGACGGCTTTCAGTTCATACATGCGTAATGGGAAAATAAAAATAAATGCTATGCATACTGCATTCACACACATAATATACTTATATATTGTATTTTATCTGAAAATCGTTATATATACGTATATGTGTGTGTTTTAATATAATATTGTTCTATTTGGAACCATCCGCATCCGCTTAAGAATGTAGACGGTTTTGTGCGAGTGTGTTTATATATATTTATATGTATGATGTATGTAATAAAGTATGCATATATATATATATATATATATATATATATATATATATAGATATATAGTATACTCGTATATGCTTATATATATATATATATATATATATATATATTATATATATATATATATATATATATATATTATATATATATATATATATATATATATATATATATATATATATATATATATATGTATATATACACACACACACACGCACACACACACACAAAACCGTCTACGTTCTTGATCGGATGGTTCCAAGTAGAACAATATTATATTAAAAACACATACACATACACACACACGACAAACACATATATATATAATATATATATGTGTGTGGTGGTGTGTGTGTGTGTGTGTGTGTGTGTGTGTGTGTGGGTGGGTCTGGTGTGTGTGTGTGTATATATATATATATTATATATATATATATATATATATATATATATATATATATATATAAACGAGTATATATATGCTTGTATATATGTATTAGTTTGTGTACACAGTATATAAACTTTATTTTCTTCGTGGCTTTTATTATCTATAGTTACCTCATTGCAAATTATTCTAGCATTCATTTACTTGCTCAGATAGTTAAAAGAGAGTACTTTGAGGAAGATGATCACTCTAGGAAAAATCATTAAAGAAAGGAGGGAAAAGTCGTTACCGATAGTCAACGTCATCACAGTTTTGTGCACTACAAACTTTGTAAGTTCATTGAAAATTAGGATATCTATTTTCATTGTTACGCTGATTATTGTGGCTTCTACATCTTCAAGTAAAAGAATAATAATTCGTCTTTTTTATAAAGCATCGTAACCCTTTGTCTTTGCAATGTAGATAAAAGAGCAGAATCAAGTAGACAGTTAATCAGTAAAACTTATGCTTGTAGAGTACCTACAGGTCCTTTTTACATTACTAACAATGATCTCTTTAACTTCACAAATTCCTGATATTTTAGAACTCTCATTGGAAAGCCATTAAATCGGCCATTGTAGGAATGAAAAAATTTGACCCCGTGGTCTCTGAGAAATTTTCAATTTCCATACAGTTCAGGGTATGTAATGGAAAAAGTAACCACAAAAAAGAAGGAAAAAAGTTACGAGGCCATTGTAAGTGTAATGGTAATAAAGCCAAAAACGTCTACTGGATTCTCATGTAATATGCCATTGATTTGGTAGTTTCCGTATAGCCTGTCTTGTTTTTGAAGTTCCGAGAACTTTTTTGGGAAATTCTTGAGGCTCTCTCTCTCTCTCTCTCTCTCTCTCTCTCTCTCTCTTCTCTCTCTCGCTCTCTCTCTCTCTCACAGTCCAACCCATATATATATCCATAGTATATATATATATATATATATATATATATATATATATATATATAGAAATATGTTTATATATATATATATATATATATATATATATTGTATATATGTATGTATATATATATATATATATATATATATATATATATATATATATATATTTTATATACAATATACACACACACACTATATGTATATATATATAGATATATATATATATATATAATATATATATATATATATAATATATAATTCATTAGAGGTTTGTGTAGCCAACAGTTTGAAGGTTTGTCAATGGTGTCTTTATTGAATTTTATTTGTCAGTTAGATTTAGTTTTCTTCGTCTTTATTATTTGTTTTTGTTTATTGTCATTTCTTGTTAGACGTATTTCCCCCCAGTGCTGTTCATGACTCGTATATTGCAGATTTTATTAATCTTTTTTTATCCAGCTGGACGAGTTTTGCTCTGAACAATCAATCTTTATTTTCATTCGTTATTTGCTTGCGATAGTTTTTGTCTTTGCATTTTTAAAGGGAACTTTTTCTTTTTATTATTTGCATTTGTGAGAAAGTTCCTTATGTTCTTCATGATGAGAGTTGAAGTAACCCCCATCCTGAGTGACTGTCATATTCTATTGTTACCGTAGGCTTTTCATTATATGAATTGCTATAGGACACCTTCTGCTTTATTTTGCACGTTAAGCTTAACGATTCGACAAACGCGGTATGGTAATCATGAACTTAAATTAGTTTCTTATTCCTCTATTCCAGCTGTTTACGGAACACAAAAATTCTACTCTTAGTATCTCTTAAATTCTGCAATCCTATTCCCAGAGAGAAAGCGTTGCAGTCGAGAGCAGAGTAACTTACTCTTTCTCGTCCCTTGCGGTGGCTAAATGTGATTAGCAAAACTTTGACTACTGGGATTTCATAATAGATAATCCTTCCCTTGGTGTGATTTTGAGAGGGGCCCTGTCATAAAAGGTGAGGGGGTAACCAAGACAACAGATTAGTTGAAGGATCCCATCAAGTGAGCAACTAGAGTAACTAATGTGGTAGCTTCTTGGTGTATGAGAACAAATAGGTGGAGTCCAAAGCGATTTAGCTATTATTAGTTCTACTAAGTAGACCTCAACAGTTACCAAGTTTCGGAGTGCCTGTAATTGGCACTTTGGGTCGTCGCATGGCGGCGGAGGGCTTCCTTAGTAGCATTCTCTTCCTGAGTTATACGATGGGCCAAATTGAGCGGTTATTGCTACCGAGGTGGTAGTTTCGGGCAAGACGCCGAGGCTAATTAGCAACTTTGCACCGTGTAACTGGGTATTGTGGCTCTTGGTGTTGCGGCAACAGGATTTTGTAGTTCCTCCTACCGGGCTCTTTTTAATTCCATTTTTGGGGTTTTGTATAATAATTGGATAAATTCAATTATATATAGTTCGATAGTTGCATACATTATTTAAGTTTTCCTTGCATTTTTCCAGGATTAGTGGAATATCGTTGTTTTGATATTGTTATTTTTTTCTACAGACTGAAATTTTCCATTTCATCCAGCATATTTTTTTTTTCTTGTTTTATTTTTACTGTAGTGGGGATCAATCATTCCAACGTGTCGGCTATTATTGTAGTTATTAGTTTTCGATAATAGGTTATACATGGAGCTTTTGTAATATGAGCGATACAGCGTTAACGAGGTGGCTGAAAGCGTTATGGTTAAAAAGTTGCTGCTTAACATATTCCTATGAAAACGAACGCCATTTATATCACACCGAAATGACTTGGTAACTTTAACAATATCAAAATTATGCAGAAATATTCAACGAACGAAAACCAAAGAATCCGGTCATTCAGGCAAAATTAGATATGGCTTCGAGTAAGGTTAGGAAAGTTATCTTCTTCGTAGTGCAATGTAGTGTGGCAAAAACCCCTGTTTTGTAAAAGTTAAAGCTAAAAAGAAAATTATTACATATGAGAACTATTTATGGGAACTTGAGATACAGAAAGAAAACCCTTTATGATAAAAGAGTAAAAGAAGAATAGGAATCTCTCTCTCTCTCTCTCTCTCTTCTCTCATCTCTCTCTCTCTATATATAGATATTATATATATATTATATATAGTATATAATATATAATATATACATATTATATCATATCACTATATATAATGTACGTATGTATTTAGTATATATATGAGATATTATTAAATAAGCAAATACCACATTCATTCCACATTCATTCGTTCCTTGACAGTGTCTTAGCAAAGACGAAAGCGCTTGGATTTCTGCCTATCATTTTCCTGCGGTATACGCTTACATTATAAATACATGTATGTATGTATATACATAGATGAAATTTTTTTCTGAACTTAGTCTTATCAGAAATATCTGTAAGCTTGTTTTAGGAAAATTCATATTCGTCCCGTTTGTCCTATTCTGAATCCTCAAACAAAGACCTTCCAATGACTGAAGGTTAAACTCTATTACATTCCCCATTCATATTCCCCTTAATGTAATTAAAATGGATGTCAAAATTGTGTCTTCTCTTCATTATATGCAAATATATGATTATTCGTCAAGGTTAAAAAAAAAAGAGTATTAATTCAGAAACCTCGGATACTCATATTAACATTGAAATATTTTTTGATGCATTTGATTACTGTAATCTGAGAAGTTTACAGTTCTCTGGGTATTAGAACCTCTTTTGTCTTGACACGTTTAATTGATAACACCGAAGTAATTATAATTATGAATGAAAATGAGGGATGTTTGTGAATGAAAATGAAGGACGTACTGATGATTGAATTACTGATATAACTGATTTTTGCCACACTTGGTAGCATTGTAGAGAGAAGAGAGAGAGAGAGAGAGAGAGAGAGAGAGAGAGAGAGAGAGAGAGGAGACGAGGAGAGAGAAGAGAGGAGAGAAGAGGAGAGAGAGAGAGAGAGAGAGAGAGTATAACGGTTCTTTTCGATAATGCATTAGAGATGAGGTTTCAATGTTGGATGCTGATGGCGTGGGAGGTGGCTGATGGAAGCTTAAAGGGTAGGGAGAAATTGGCTGTGAATAGTAAAGTCATTTTTATTTATCTGTTTATCAAAATATTCATTTATTTATTTCTGTTTTTGCTGATCCATTAACTTATACGAAGCCGCCATAATCTTCGTCACAGTACCTTTTAGACACTTTCAGTCGGTGTTCGTCTGGCTGCATGTTTGTTTATATTCATCTTGATTTGAATGAGATGGAATTATTTTTGCTAAGTGGGTCTTGACACTTTCATATGTATGACGTGATGTGAGTTGCAAAATTTAATAATTATAGCTCTTTTTGATCTATTGTAGGTCATATGTTGTTGATTTTTGTAATTTTTCATTAAGACCTTCAATGCATAATTCTTCTTTTAATTGTTTTCATCAACGATATTCTGATGTTTTCGGGGAAGTGTTTTTCATATCTGTTACATACACATATATTTATATATATATTTATATTAAAGGGAATATTCGTATATTTGTTTAGATACTAAAGAAATTCGAACCGCTTACAGACCTAGACAAAATTTTGCACACGGCCTTTATGTCACCCCAGAAAGGTTTATAACTCAAAATCAAACCCATACCTCGTGAAAGACATGCAACCAGACAAAATAAAAAGTCAACGGCCACTATATTCTGAAGCTGTTTTTCAAGCTGACGACCTACCATCTAGGTTTTATGCGATAACGATTGAATACCAGTCTTGAAAACGAGGTGATAATCAGGCAACTGAACGGTCCCTGGTTAACTGAAATTTGCGCATGCCTAAAACACACTTCGTCCACGTAGGCCACTTACATGTCTCATCAGTTGTGCATGTGTGCTTGGGTGTATTTTTTTTTTTTTCGTTAGTTATGAATTCAATCTGTTAAATTCTTATCTGACTCAAGGGAGAGAGAGAGAGAGAGAGAGAGAGAGAAAGAGAGAGGGGGGTGGGGGGGGGGGGGTGCTCTGGGGAGGAAGGTTAACGTCAGTACAGGGTTTTGCTGTCGGTAAGGCATTTAAATTTGACTTGGTACGGTCACTGATGTAGCATTTCCATGCGTGAATTTCTTCACAAACTAACCTTTCGGCTAGTCTGTATGACACTGTCACCTTTTCCCTGAGCAAAGAGTTTTTTTTTTTTTTCCGTTAATTCAAGACAATCATTGACAACAGGAAAGAAACGCATTTTCAATGACATTACACCTTCTTTACATAAAATAATTCAAGCAGATGTAGGAACATTTTTCTGAGTTCTTCAGAGTTTTCCTGGGAAGCACCAGGTTGGTCATCTCGGGTGTATATATATATATATATATATATATATATATATATGTATATATATATATATATATATATATATATATATATATATGTGTGTGTGTGTATATAATATATATATATATATATATATATATATATATATATGTATGTGTATGTTATGTATGTATGTATGTATGTATGATATGTATGTATGTGTGTGTGTGCTATGTTGAGGAAAAAGATTGCATATTTACGCTCAGTACAACGACATCAACTGTCTTATATTATAATTAATAAATGTATGCAGTAGTTGTGGAGTCATATGTACGCTGCAGAATAATTAATATTAATCCTAAAATGTACGGGCAAAGACAAAACATGCTGTTTAAAAATCTCATAAGTCAAGAACTTTAGCTCCAGTAAATTATGTTAGAACATCAAAAAACAACTTTAACAGCCATTTTCTCCGCGGCTTTAGCTTGAGGTAGACTTGAATCTGGATTTTCATTTTATTTTCCCCGCTGCTTGAACTAATTCGGCGAAATATAACGAGGAATGTGGGTCAACATTTTGTTGATCTTCGGATTCCTTTTCACGTTTGGGGAAATGCTTATTGATTCAAATAACGCTTGCTGGAAAATGCAGTTTTTATCTCGTGCAGTTTTCAAGACAGAAGAAGAAAAGTCACGTTCAGATCGGTGTCACTGACCGTTGCAAGTGTGACGTTGTTCAGCAATATTTCTGTAGATAATCCTTTCTCATTGTATTTCTTCTTGTAGTTCTATTTTGTGGGGCTGAGCTATAATTCTATAGAGGCCCTTTCCCATATCTTGGTAAAACATGCCCCTTATTGGAAGGAGGAATTACCACAGTTAAGTCAGTCAAATCATTTCACTTCATTTAGCAGCTGTAACACCGGTAAGTAAACTATATTATGAGTAAAGTCTCTCTCTCTCTCTCTCTCTCTCTCTCTCTCTCTCTCTCTCTCTCTCTCTCTCTCTCTCTCAAATTTGCTAGTCATATGCGAAAAGTTACGTTGAATACTCATATTTAGATAGCCCATCCTCAGAGTGCCAGAAATATCGACTTTAGTTTATTTTCATTTCCCAGCGAAATAAGATGAGGTTGGATGGCCGTCAAGAGGCTCCTTGTGTAAATGGTAGTACCCTGAAGTGGCAGTGAAGTGAATCCCTGGAGGGAAGTGACACATTAGGCAAAGAGAGAGAGAGAGAGAAAGTTTATTTTATTGCTTAGTTCGTACATTGCATAAAGTTTTCGTCATGGTTTTTCAAGTGCGCTAAAACCAAGATAAATCTGATAATCGAAAAATATTTTGCATGGTTACTGTTATCACATAATTTTTAAGTATTTTAAGTAATGTAAGTAAAAAATAATTTTGACTGTCGTTTGTAAAACGGTTTGATTAGCGTTTTATTGTTGCTCTTATTATTGCTATTTTTTTTTATTTCAAACAGTTGGCACATCAGCCAGTAGCAATAATAATGATACTGATAATGATATTTGTTTTAGCCTAAACCAACATCAATTCCTAATCTCTTGTGTTGAGGCTTCGTGTTCATTTTGAAACCATATTTTATGTGTACGTAATAATATGCATTGGTATTATTCATATCCCTCTCATCTCTTGAATTAGTCGTGGTGTTTCAACTTGATTAAAATATTCTTTGTATCGACCTAGTTATTTTCAAGTGGGAGCTTTGTTATTGATGTGTTTTTGTACGATTACAAGTGCTACGGAAGTCGATAGTGTTCATAGGACTGACTGGCTTTACGTATACAACAGTAATAACCGGCTTTGACAGTGTTTTATTTCTTGTCAATGATTGTGTAGATTTAATTTTAAAGTTATCTCATAATTTTCTAGTTTGCTTCTTTATATGCAATAGATAAGAGTACAAAACGTTGAAACGATTTCGTGATGTGTACCTTCTAAATGGAGATAATGTCGGGAAGGTTCCAGAAATGTAGTTATGCTTACCGATATTACTGTATATCCTGTGGTTAATTTCATTGTGGATTTTGATTACAAAGGTCACCTTATTTTCCTTTGGATTGATATAAGATTGATTCATTTTATATTAGTCTAATAAATGCTCCAAACTTTTCTTTTCTCCTGCGAGTCAATTGAAAGAGCTCAGAGTATTTTTTATTTAATATTATTAAAGCAGTGTTATAGAAATACATTTACATGAATGTTAATACATAAAACTGCGATATATGTATATACATACTTACATACATACATATATATAAAAATATATATATATATATATATATATATATATATATATATATATATATATATATATATATATATATATAATATCGCAGTTTCATTTATAATTAGTATTCATGTAAATGTATTTCTATAATAGCATTAATATTATTATATATTATATATATATATATATATATAAAATTAGTGCCAGAACGCGCATCGAATCTGTTTTTCACTAGGCATGTAAATTCATTAAATGTGAACGCGTTTTTTCAGAATAAGTAAAACTAAAACTATTTTCCTTAAAAGGCAAAAAATTTTTACAACGTAAAATATACATCTTCATAATTTTCCATATGTATTTTCTATTTGTTATTAATTTTCAGTTCCTTGTCCTTTTTATTATATGTGTTCAGTTTACCGAACTTTAAAATGTATTAAAACAGATCGGGAAATTTATTACTCAAGCCACGCGGAAAAAGTATTATTGGTTAGAAATCACATTTCTCACTGACTAAACATTTTAATTGTTGGGTGAGTGGACCCAATTGAAACTTTCCGATTCATCTCTCTCTCTCTCTCTCTCTCTCTCTCTATCGTCTCTCCTCCCCTTCTCTCTCCTCCTCTCTCTCTCTCTCTCTCTCTCTCTGGTATTGAGACATGTGCTGTGCTGGCTGACATATAAACGCAATATTTTCTCATTTGGCTTTGCTCTACCATTATATTATTGGAACAAATTTCTCTCCAGTCTCTATGGTTTTAAACTGCTTCACTCGAAAGTGTTTTTATCCGTTCTCTCAAAATATGTACGTACGTCATATTTCGAAGATATCCATGGATGGCTATTTACCGTAACTTTTATGCATTTTAGTAAACAGGCCCCCCCCCCAAAACAAAAAAAAAAAAAGAAAATGTATTTGCTACTCTTTGCGAGCGTCATTCATCCTCCTGACATTGTTATTACTGCTGATGATGGTCATGTCTGCATGTTGGTTAATTTCAGTTTTCGTTTTCTTAGGTTTAATTTTTTTTTTCGTATGCAGAAATTCTTTTTAGGCAGGTAGC
>NC_087204.1:51287221-51317221 GCF_015104395.2 Macrobrachium nipponense | reverse complement strand
CCTAGAACCGTCGTCAGATGTTCTCTACTCCAGCTCATTGTATATCATAAGTGTCAAGATTGTTCGTGCGCCTTCTTTATCTCTCGCCTCTAAACCATCAACTTAATACGTCGCTCTATCTAACCTTTACTATTTAAACAGTACATATATTTAAGCATTAGCTAGACACGCATCTGGATATCCTGCTGGATGATCGGAAATGAAATTCATAACCCTTATCAACATTTGTTGTAACTGCAACAAATAATACCAAATTCAACAAAAGGGATGGCTCGTGTCAAAACAACCCCTAGTCCTGTGGCAGGTTGGAAATGATTTACAGGTGAAACTCTCTCTCTCTCTCTCTCTCTCTCTCTCTCTCTCTCTCTCTCTCTCTCTCTCTCTCTCTCGTGCCCGAAGTAAGGTGTTATGCCGAAGCTGAAAGAAATTACAGGTAAAATACTGGCATTATAAACTAAGACTCTCTCTCTCTCTCTCTCTCTCTCTCTCTCTCTCTCTCTCTCTCTCTCTCTCCAGTCCAAAACTCGGCCTCTAAAGAAGCAGGGTTCATCGGGAGATGAGTAAAATAGAAACTACATAGATTCTCGTGTTCTGGGGTCGTGTGTGTTATTTATTGCACCATAAAGATTTCCTTTTATTGACAATTCAGATTCACTACTTGATGTACATGAGATATCGTATTGGTGTTTTTGAGCCCTCGTCCCTAAGGCATGATCCACCTAATTTTCACATAAAATAAGTTGAAAGATTGTGAAGTTGTTTCTACCCAAGTTGTTGGTTCTCTGTAGTCATATGTATATACTAGACGAGTATATATTATAGATATATGTATTTGTATGTATGTATGTAAAAATATACCGATATATATATATGTGTGCGTGCCCGTGCTTTTTTTCCATATTAAGCCGTAACAATTTATGCCCCACACAGAATGTTCATCAGCAGTGTGTCGCACCCTTTACATATACACTTCGTTATTTGACAAACACCCTCGCACATCCAAGATTTTACAGCTCTTCTTTTCCTGTACCTTTTGCACTACTCACCACGCTCTTGGTTTTCTGTTCTTCCTCCCAGCTTTTTCAAATGTTACACACTATTTACCAGCTAGTTTCCAAATGGCACAAATTTGATAATGCATTTTCAAATTTGCTCTACATGATTAATTAACCTGACTGAAGTATCTAATAAGTAGGATCTTGTGGATAGTGTTGTGTGACGGCAATTGGTGGTCAAAAGTCCACCATCGTTGAATCGGATCAGCTGTCCGGAAAAAAATGGATTTCAGGAAATGGTGTGGGGTCTATACTGTGCTTACCTTTTACCAATAACATGGGTATCGACCAGCAGAGTAAGGATTTCACAACTTCAAAGGAACAAACACGTGAAACAGTCATTATATTTTACCTCATACATTTTTTGTTTAAGACTGAATGCGAGTACCTCACTTATTTTTTCTTTTTTATATATAAGATTATAAGACTTATGCTTCAAGAAATTTATCTTTTGACAAGACACCATGGAGCAATTATGGTTACATTAGTAATTGATATAAGCTTACTGTAATTGTCACGACGGTTACATTGGGAAGTTCTCTTAGATAAAATACAACTTTTGATTTCTACAATTTTAAATAAATATAAACGCAAAAGGTAAAGTCACCGATTAGAAGGCGTTTAGTGGAAGTGACATATGGTATTGGAAATAAGATTTATCTTTCTTGACCTTCCTAAGAAGTTACTAAGTTGATTTATGTTGTCTTATGTTTGATAAGTAACTAGTGTAAATAACTGATTCATGGGAGGGGTTTCCTTGTTCTGTGTTTCTCAGTCATTTCATCATCTTTATTTATGTTGCACTAACACTGGTTTTGTGTGTGTGTGTGTGCTTTTTTTTCTTCGTTTTATAATTGGGAGCACCCTTGATGAAGTCATTGGCTTATTCTCTCTCTCTCTCTCTCTCTCTCTCTCTCTCTCTCTCTCTCTCTCTCTCATGAACACACCATACATGCGCGCTTTTCCCCGTTGACAAGTCTGGTTTCAGAAGGTGCTACCGTTCCGGTTTTCAATAGGTAGTTTTGGGTGAGGTTGCTAGCCCCACTTAGTGCCCCAAGGATGTTCAAGAGGATAGATGCTAACGGCGCCTGGTATGCGTAGGTGGTCACCCATCCAAGTGGTGTATGTGTTTAGTCCTTTATATGCATCTGTTAGTGAATTCGTTGTATTTCTTTATTTCGTGTATTTCCACATAAGTAAACTTTCTCCAGGAACGGATAAGATATTAAGTATGACAGCTCTGCACAAAATTTGCCATAATCGACATTTTGTGAGAAAGAATATTAGATGATTCAAAATTATCCCTTAATTGGAACGTTGCATTACCTTGAAGGATATTGTGTGTGTGTGTGTGAGAGAGAAGAGATGAGAGAGAGAGAGAGAGAGAGAGAGAGAGAGAGAGAGAGAGAGAGAGAGAGAGAGAGGTTTAATGATTATCATGGGAACTCTTTAATGTTGAAAAATTGGTTTCTTTAAAAACCATTAGAATACCCTGAAGGGAGACTTGATGACAATGCATGTTACTAAAGTCTTTTTTTTTTTTATTTATAAATATGAAATGCAATCACCGACTACAATAGCTCCTGTCAACGCTGAGCTGTTCAATCCCTTTCCGGAATGGGCCTTCGTCTGTGTCGGATGCAAATGCCCTGGAAACCCAATAGCTCTGCTCACGGCGACCCCCTTCCCTAACCCCCGGATATTTACATTATACCCCCTTTCCCTGACCCTCTCTCTCTCTCTCTCTCTCTCTCTCTCTCTCTCTCTCTCTCTCTCTCTACGGAAATAACGTTTCGCCAATGGGATTATGTACGCTAATTAGAAGTGATTTTCCTTTTGCAGTTGGGGTGGCGGTTGATGAGCTCATCAGTTACATACATGACACCTTATAAAAAATTTTCTTCTTATTTGGATTTTGTTTCGCATTATTTTACTCTGGTCTCTATGCTCTGGATTTGATCTCTTGTTATTATTTTCCACTCGGTTGCGTCTGGAGAATTCCATGCGACTCTTTGTTTGTGCGTGAGTGTTCCTGCCCGAATATAAGATTGCGATGGCTGTTCTAAAACTTCGGGCTCGCGTTCATATCGTTGTGAGTTTTCTTTTTTATATGTTTAATGCTTTTCTATTGTTCTGTAATATCTGTGGAACGTTGTGGTTGAACATTTCAAGGTTTTCATTGGTGGTGGTGTTGGGGGGGGGGGGGGTTGTTGCTTCAGGTTGATGTGTATGTATGCACCGTGCGAGTATCTGCCGTTGAGTGTATGCATATGCTTTAAATCTTGCATGTTTACAAGCATCTCTTGATTAAATTCCGTTAAATTTCATTTTGCACGAATTGTAGATGTGACTCATTGATCGAAATCTTTCTTCTTATTCAAGTCCAGGGAAACAAAAGTAACCTTTACAACATTTATTTCTACAATTTCCGAATCGACTCCTCATGCGGTATGTTGTGACTGGAGGTCATTGAAATTGATTTTGATGAAATGCTAATTTACGATTCGGCAGTTATTTATTGCAGTGTGAGAGACTATAACAATGATAACCATCTTTAACGTCATTGTACCGTCACTCCTTCAGTGTAATGCTGTATTGAGCGTGATTCCAGATTCTTCTGGTGTAAGTATGCGAATCAAGTTCTTGAGAGACAAGGTCATAACCTCTTGATACAGAAGTGGAGTTTTTTTTTTTTTATTTTATTTTTTTAAATCGTACCGTCACATCCTTCTTAGAAATTCCGAAATGAGGATGGCGCATCCCAAAAGGACCGACTTGAACAAGAGTTCTCTCTTTGCTTCGGCTGTGATTTGTCAAGGGTGGTTCGATGTCTGCATCGTAAGCACGCAGCTCAGCTCTGCACAAGTGATCATCCTCTGATGCTGCGTCTCAAGAATCAGGAAGTAGGCAAAGTGTCATTTTTGTTTATGTATTTAGTATAATAGTGAGATACAGAATATGTGAATGTACTAAGAAGGCAGTAACTCAAAACGCACGAAAAGTGCATATTGACCATGACGTACTGAAAGACTTTATTTATATTAATTTATAAAGATTAATTTTCGTTTTGCAAATAGAATACTAAGTTTTTAACCATTAGGTTAACAGATCCGCAATGCCCAAAAAATAGATGTATACACGTTAGGATGAATATTTTGCAGTTACAAAATACTAAATTGAAAAACCATAAATTATCAGTGAGCGTTGAATAGGTCAATTATGACATAAATTGGCAAATATTCCCGAACGAGTGCTTGTAAACATCAACTCTTGCGATGAAAAATCTCGAAAGAAAAAATCTAAAGATATGCAATACGTCTTGCAGAAGTGGCCGAGAGAAAAGCCATGCGGATATGCAATAAGCACGTCGTTGTGAAGTCAGTGGAGTATTACATCTAAGGTTATCGAATACTTGAATCCGACTGGTGCACAAAGTCCTCTTTGTGGTGTGCCAGGCACTGAATGTGCCACTGCCATTAGCACTTGCAGATATATGATTCAGGTGGCACCGTCGATGACGCCAGTTGATCATTTTTCCCTCTTTCACCAGTGGGATTTGTGCTTGTTTGCCTAGTTTCAGCATTTTTTAATGGTTGAGTCCTTTGGTGTGTAGACGTTGAATAATTTCACGTGGATATCACATAATCATGTATCCATGGAACCAGGGATGTCATTTGTTGCGTGTCCGTGTGTGTGTGTATATATATATATATATCATATATATATATATATATATATATTATGATATATATATAGATTTATGATAATTTTATGGTTTTTGAATTTAATATTTTTTGGCATTGCGGATCTGTTAACCTAATGGTTAAATACTTAGTATTCTATTTGCAAAACGAAAATTAACCATTAAAAATAGTCTTTCAGTACGTCATATTCAATATGCACTTTTCATGCGTTTTGAGTTACTGCCTTCTCAGTACATTTACATACACACATACGCGCACTATATATATATATATATATATATATTATATATATATATATATATATATATATATTATATATATATATATAGATATATAGCGCGTGTATGTGTGTAAGTGTCATCCCCTCGTCACAAATGTATTTTACAGATTAGTCTGTTCTTTTATTTATAATGTTTGAAAAATGACACTCATAATTTTAATAGTCCACATACTCATGTATTACTTCTGTTCAAGCACATCCCCTTGCTATATATTATCTTTGTATTAGATGGCTAGGTCTTTTGTGTTACAAACACTAGATATGTAATGTACTGTTAACTGGTTTTACAGTAAAATGCACTATTGACTGACCATGCCAATAGCTTACTCTGTAAAGTACTGTATTTTGCCGAAACGCAATTATGGATATGTTTGTAAATGCAAGCCTGCTTGTAACTGCTACCCTTTTCCTGCATAAAATGTCGTCCTGAATAAACATAGCATCAGCAAGAATCATACAACGTTACTATGTTTTAGGGAACTATGATAGAAGCACATGATTTTTGCTTTGTTTTTGTTTTAAAAGTATTTTAGTGTCCTATCCTAGATTAGCTTCGCCAATCTTGGATTTTGGTTTGCCTGAAAACGTGATTCAGTTCAAGCGTTTCTTCAGAGTAAAGGGGAAAGACTGTGAAGGTCTTCGTATTACGTATTATCTTTATTATTATTGGCTCAAGAAATCGTTGGTTGGGAGAGAGAGAGAGAGAGAGAGAGAGAGAGAGAGAGAGAGAGAGGAGGTGAGAAGAGAAGGGTTAGTGCACATCATGCGATGCAGTCGAGGAGATCTTAAGGCTCCGTGCAGCTTCCCTTCGGCCCCTAATTGCACCCCTTTCCTTTTACTGTACCTCCGTTCACATTCTATTTCTTCCATCTTACTTTCCACCCTTTCCTAACAATTAATTCATAGTGTAACTGAGGTTTTCCTCCTCTTACACATCTCCGGCCTTGTTACTCTGCCAATTTATGTTTCAGGGCAGAATGACCTCATAAATCCCAGCGCTTGGCCTTTGGCCTAAATTCTTTTTTCTATTATAGAAATAAGGTTCCTCAGATATCATTTAGGTTCAATTCCCCAAACCAGTTTATTCATATTTTTCCAACTTTCTGCTGAGCGGCAAATATAGCAGGTTACAAAACTCATTCACATAACGATATACTGATGATTCTCCCCTTCTCCACGATAAAAAAAAAAAAGAGCAATTTTAAAATGAGCAAGAGTGTTTGGGGACTACGAACGCTTCCAAGTCGGAGTAATCCTCCCCCGGAAGGACTCCTCTCCAAAAGTTACATTTCTATTTTTCCCAGCCTTTTTCTCTTGTTGCCAGTAAAGCGTCCCATCTTCGGTAATACTCTCATAAATCCGCACTTGTCTTTTTCCTTATTCCAGCTAACAACTTCCTTATCAGAAATAACGTGAAAATTTGGGTTTTAAAAGATAAATGATTGAGCAAAGACACTGATCAAAGTCACCTTTATGCCCTTGCAATGGACCTGGTTGGAAATGTAATTACGAAGTGCCAAGGTAAAGACTTTAGAATCGTGATCTCTGAAGATAACAATTCGACAATCATATTAGACTGTAGTACTGATTTGTTCTAGGTACTGAGAATATGTTCTGAAATATATACCATGATCATATTAGGAGTCATCACTGTTAGAGTATTTTCATCAATATGGGAGCCTCATCCTGCAACGATGGTCAGTCACCAGTCACTTTAATGAAAAGAGAAACCTTTCCTGTTTTGAAGCTGTCCAGATCAACTATAGTTGGGTTACTTAAGGTTATTTCTTGATGAGCCCCTATGCTTCGAGACTTTGTTTGGTGGCCGCTGATTGGCTGGTACCGGGAGGTGGGCAGCTCCCAGCCAGTCAGCGGTTGCCAAACAAACGTCTCGTAGGCGTAAGGCTCACCCAAGAATCTACCTTAAGTGAACCAGCAGCTATAGTAATATCCATTTAGTTTACATACAAGCAAGGAATGTTCTAGATTTTACATCACATCCGTTACAACCAGAAATCTTTGATCTACCGTTCCTTCATGATCCTGAAAATTGAGAGATTATGCTCTGTTCCCCGCGACACAACTGCACAGTCTTTCTGAATTTACCCTTCGTCATTTACTACATGAACACCTAAGGCATAGAGTTTTGCCATCGATTAGAGCTTACCGCCCATCATTGATCGACCACTACACTTGTTTAGAGGAATTTTTGAGAGTTTTTTTGGATCCCATTACAGATGAACCAAGATGATGCTGCTGCTCAAAACTTGATCCAACGCTTAGCATGTATTCACAATTACAATAATATATCTAGTTGTCGCTTTTAAACAACCATTTCAAATGATAGCAGGGTTGGACATGTTAACTCCCACCCCCTCTCCCTTGCTGAGGCTGAAATCATTCTCCCTTTACAAATTTTTATGACAGCCAAGCAATATGAGCACTGGCTAATATGTGAGCAGAAGTTTATAATTTGCTAATAATTCTCTGTAAACTATCTTCATTCACATGTCAGTCATAGGTAAAATAAAGTTACTCTAATTTTGAATACATATGGCAGAGTGAATATCGCTTAATATTTCATAATGAGATTAATTGATTCCTAATTTAGATGGTTATTGCCTCAATTTAGCAATATTGATAAAAACAGCATAATGGAATATGATATTCCTAAGCATATTGTTGTGGGGTTAATGACTGTCAAAAATGTTTAATGGGTTCATTATTATTTAAATGGACCAGAACGAAGTTGAATAATGCTAAATATAGTGTGGCTAAATGTATTATTCATGTATAACGATACCACTAAATGCATTACGGTTTTGAATGCATTATAAGAGAGTAAAATATTTCCAAATACATCACGGGGGGATTAGATACTGCGAACTATATTATGATTGACCTCGGCCTCTTTTTCTGTGCCTGGTTTAATTATGTGATAAAAAAAATATCCTTTTAAAAAGGGGAATTGTTGAAATCATGGGAAATCGTTAGATATCCCACAGCATTGATATTAAAGATGTGTTTAAAATACAAGGGGATGAAAATTGACTGCTATATGCAATGTTTTTTTGTTTTTTTAGACAGATACACCTCAAATATAGGTAACATTGTACCTAATTAATGAAGAATTGTGTGCATCGTCACGCTGTGCCAACCATAACTTATTTTCCCCTCTATTCTTTTCTTATAAAAAATGAACCTCAAGTGATAAGATTTCTGTCATATTTCCTTATGGTACTTTGTCTTCCTTTCTCGCAGAGGTATGCCTACTCCCAACAAATAATTTTCGTGTTCTTAGAACTCAACTTAATTTTTATGACCGATAATTAATTGGATAGTCAGTGTCTAGTTTTGCATCACTTACATATATCATCCTTACGGTATAGATGAGACGGGCCATTGAATGTTGTAAGTCAAACTTAATCGTATAATAAGTCTTTCATGTGAGTGATCAGTACGATTGATAGAATTTGGATATTATTATTATTATTATTATTATTATTATTATTATTATTATTATTATTATTATTAATTCATTATTAGTTATTATTATTATTATTATTATTATTATTCTTATTATTATTATTATTTATTATTATTATTATTATTATTATCTTACGAATTATCGCTGCATCAGCTGCGTTTAGTATATAATAAATGTTCATATTTTTTTAAATATTTGGGCGCTGTTACTTCGTTCTGCAAGTAACTGTCCAATATTCATTTCTGTTAAAATTCCTTTAAGAAAGTAAGAAATCGGTATATACACACAATCCAGGAAAAGGCTTGATCCAATGGGAAAGCGTGGGTCTTCAGGACTTCCAATCTACACTATTATTACTATATGCAACTGTATCGAAAAGTTTTGTCGATTGAGAATCAAGCTTTAAGAAGACTATTAAAAGGCAGATGGCAGGATCGAGTAAGAATTACTACTATAGGGGTATTATAGAAGTTCCACATGTACATGGTAAAGGGAGCTAGAGATCCCTTGGACATGTCCTTCGCACCACCCCGGGAGAATAGTACATGAAAGCGCCAGCTCCGCTCCTGCGGGAACATTAAAAGTCGAAAGGACCTGACCAACTTTGATGAGAAATGTGAAGCTGGAGACTGGAGATAATCAGAGGTGTGTGGATGTCAGAGAGTATGCCATTGGAGGAGAAGACGGAAATTATTTTGATATTATTGTTTTTAGTAGTAAGTAGTAGTAGTAGTAGTAGTAGTAAAAGTACTCAGATTGAGAAAGTATTTAAATGGTAACATAATGTCAAGCGCTTTTTTTTGCCTTTTGAGTGAAATATGTAAAATTTAGGGGTCTCTTTGTTAAATCTTGTTTTCACTATGTACGACTTAAAGCCGTCAGTGTAAAAGTTTTAACTAGAATCTTTAAACCAGCAAAATATTTACAAGAGAAAAAATAATTCCGTGAGATTTGTTTTTGAACGTGTTGTTTGAAATACCAAACTGCCAAAAATTCCCTGTTTATGTACGTTGACTATGAGTTGCGAAAAAACTGATTGGGGTCCGGTTCTAAGTAGTTATTGACAGCTTTGATGTTTAAGAAGTGTGATCTTACTCCGTCGGTAAAGTTTCTTTACAAAAATGAGTGTATGGTTAATATAATGAATAATTAATTGTCATGCCCTTAGGAGCTAGAAAAATATCTTTGTTATTATGTATTGACAAATTTCGTTTATGACACTAAATAGAAAAATTGTAACTTTCATATTGAACAAGATAGAATAGCAAACGCATTTCCTTATTGTATTTGGTATTATTGTTTATTGGAGAGTTTGAGCATATTTGATTTATGTCCATGACCAGGTGGATGATATGGCTGAGGCACTGGAATTTTATTCTAGCTGAGTTCGCCCTTGATTCAGAAACTAGAGATTGAATGAGGTGGTGAATGATATCGTGTATTTAATATTGTCTAAAGCGACCCCATTTCGAAATGACACTGATGTTTGGTGAGAGATGAGAAATATTTTATACAGCCTCCATACTATTTCTTTTGTGCAATTTGATGCCGGTTATTTTATATATTTTGGGGGCTTTTTGGCGATTGGAAATATAGTATATTTCATACGGTATTCATATTGTTGACGAATAGATGAGTATTGTACCATGAAAATGTTTTGAAGGTCTTCGGGTAATGCACGGACTAAAGAGACTTTATATCTTATGGCTCAGTCATTATCATTTTGAAATGATGTGACAACCTTTTAAATAGAAAAACTAATAGAAATGTTCAAACCTCATGACTCTTATTTTACCTGAAAGTACAAGAGTGTATAAATAGATGTGCGTGCATGTTCACACAGGACAAGCATAAACAATATTTGCATCTATCAAAGTTCTTTTAATTTTTTCTTCTCTCTCTCTCTCTCTCTCTCTCTCTCTCTCTCTCTCTCTCTCTCTCTCTCTCTTCAAGCCGTTCCGTCCCCTCCCCTTTTACCTATGGTGTTGACATGCTGCCGGTCATGACACATGAAGGAAAAGGGGCGAGATCAAGGAAAATGTGGAAATGAAAGATGAAATGCCATCGCGTGAAATGAAACGGATTTGAAAGCGTGATCTTGATTTTGGGGGAAAATTCTCCTTCTCTGAAATGTCAAGTTAGATAAGGGAGTCGCTGAAATGAAGAGACATTTATGATGGCAAGTATCACCAGCATACTTGAAAAAAAAAAAGGGTATTTTTATTTTCTTTTATTCTATCCCTCCTCGGCAAGAGGAAGAGAATGGAAAGAACAAGTGATAACTGCAAATATGAGGCACTAAAAATGTTGGGGTCGGGGTTGTTCAGTCTCGGGTTTCGCTCTCTCCTGTTTGACAAGTATTGTTTTATTGGAACCACCTTCAAAAGACTTATGGATTGTAGAAAGCTGAGATTTCGGGGTTTTTCTGGTGATACATAATATATATATATATTCATTGTAGGGTTCAGTAACTGTTTCCGTCACTTTATATCCAAGCTTTGGGACTTTTCTTCTGTCGATCCCCTTACAATCTTCCATTTTTCCGCGGTTCGTCTTTTGCAACTTTTCTAGATTAAGCGTCAGCCCCCCCCTCTCCCCGCTTCTCTCTTTCTCTCTCTCATTTTTTTTGTGATCCATGCTAAGTTAGGGTATTGGGCTTACGTTTCATTCGCCTTGGCATTAAAAAAAATCATTCCAAGTAAGGGAAGATCAAAGACGTTCCAAGTCTTTTAGGATACGAATGGATAAAAGATTACTTAATAATAGTCTGCATCGACTAGCCTTCATGACCCTCTACCTAATTTTTACTGTGATTGTCATTATTAGTTAGGTTATGCGAACGTAAATGTCTATTGTTTTGCAAAACAAGATTTTACAAAAAGAGCATCTTTATGTAAAAATGAAGAAGATAATAAATAGGTAAAGATAAAGTACCTAACGGGTGATTATATACTAAATAAAGAGAAAAATTTAAGAAATCTTGAAGCAATGATGCATGGTACTCTAAAGTAACACTTCCATTCAATGTAATGTAACATCTGGCCAAAATTTAGATGCACTAGTTCTTGAGGTGCATGCACTGAAGGTCAATAAGTTCCCGGACGAAATGGAGCCTATGAAATATTACTTATAAATAATCTACAGATTGTGTAATTAATCAGTTACCATCGTTTGGAGTAACCTCTTCGATTCAATCCGTTTTGGGGATAAAACCATTCTGTCTTGGAGATGAAGAACAGCGAATCTGCTGACATCCAGACGGAAAACATTATTCCTGTAGCGGTAGCCCAAAAGTTCTGAGAAATGTGGTAGTATGGAAGGAATCATCAGTTACGTTACACAAATTATTGTCAAATATTCAGAGTCGTTATTTTGTTACTGTTTAAATCGCACGTGGACTTGGGTCATATTGCAAAGACAAGTTGTGTTGGGATTAAGTCTCGTATCCCACAGACGTAAATCAGTTGCACTCCAAATTACCGTAAAAGCTACCAACAATTTCATTTCGCATGGTGTGAATGAAAAATTGCCTGAAGAAATGCATCTTATTCAGAATGGCACTAACTTGTTTGCTAGACCGACAGTGACGGTTCTGGTAAAGGTGAAACATAAAGATACTAGAGCTCTACAATGTAGATAACCAGGTCAGTGATTTAGGCTCGGTGAAAACCGCTTATTCAGACTTTTTTTTTCTGCCAGTTGTTTAAAAGTCTGTGACTAAAGTCCTTCATAGTCCCCACCATTAAACAAAACAAAATTTTTTGGGTGGACAAACAAGTTAGCCAAAGGGCAGCATGAAAATTAGTTGAATAAGGCTTGATTTGAATCTACTGGATATCATGGGTGCCATCTATAAAACTAGTGAGATCCAAATGAAATCGCAATTATTCTTGTGGGCATAATGACTCAGGAAGTATGTTTCTGGAATAGGAAATTGGTCTAAAGGATCAAATATTCAGTAACCAAAGTGATCACTGGAAGGGTAGAGATTGGCCGCTAACTGTTGCAGTCGACGCATTTTTTTGTTGAAATATAGTCTTTTCCTCTTCCCAATAGATGAAACGATAGTGTGTTCGTGTCCCTTACGGTCACACATACTTTTATATTTTTATTATTTATAATTAATATAATATTATATATATATATATATATATATATATATATATATATATATATATATATAATATTATATATACACACACACTTATTAAAGAAGGGCGCAGTAATGAATTGCTCAATCTCAGCTCTTTCCAGTTTGAGACACGCCACTTAGTGACAAGCGCTAGTTTCCCCGAAGAATGCTGAAATGAAAAACAGCCAGGAATGATGACCAATGCAATCTGAGGTCGGCGTCGCCTCGGAAATCACATGCTTGGGACATGCGCCACCCATGGTTGCTAGGCGCCCCACAAGGCGTGTCTGCATGTGTGTTCGTAGCATATGATATATGGGCTTGATGATGGGTGATTAGAAGAAGAGAGGACACTCTTTGATTACTTGTGACAGTGTGCAGAACACACCTGGAAGAGGTTTGAGAACACCCATCGAATTAGGTAACGTATGATAAGACTTTGAAAAAATTAACCTTTGAAGTGAAAAGAGAATGATAAGTGTGATGCGTACACATTCATTTTGATTAACTTTCATGTATGAATTGGTGTAATAAGTATGGTCTCTTTATTTCAGATGGGTTCAATGGCACCATATAAGAAAATGGGTTCTCTAAGACTTATTTGACTATTAAGAATGGTGTGGTTAATCAGACACTGAGATTTAAGGGGGTACTTGCTTAAACCTGGTTCAGGAGAGGAAAATGACAGTTTATGATTTTTTGGGGGGCCAGACTTTATTCACTTAATTCCACTTTAATGTATTCATTTTATTCCATTTTAATGTTAGCTAATTTGGGAAAAAAAGTATATTTTTGTATCTACGAGGGTTTATTAGCCTAGTCTTGCATTTCAGTCAATGCCCAGAGAGAGTTTCAGCCACAGATCGAGGGTAGGCAGTTGCTTGCTAGCAGTTTCATTCACTTGTCTAAACGATTATCATTTGGTCCTAAAAACTCGTTTAAGACATGTGATCCTTGGGGATGGGTATAATGCAAAAAAGGACTTGGAATAATGCCGTTTCTCTTGAAGCAGTTTGTATATTTATTAAAAACTATAGCCATTTCCACTAATAGGTGTTTGCTTCAGAGAGAGAGAGAGAGAGAGAGAGAGAGAGAGAAAAGAAGAAAAAAATGCTGCCATATTCATGCCATAGCTGCTGAATGATAGATGAAATCCACTTCAGTAAAACAACCAAACATTAGCCGCTAAAGACACGTACACAAGAGGACAATCAACAGCATGCCAAGCTCCCATAACGCACACATTTTGTCCCAATGTTTTTGTCTTGCGCGCATTCACTTGTTTCCTGGAAATCAAGGTCATACTTTCCAACAGCTCTTTTGACCACATCCATCCAAAACTGCTTCTTCTTTTTTCTGGGTCCTCCTTTCCCTAACACTGCTGTATTGTACTCCACCCTATCATGATCCATTCCTATTTGGCCAATCCATCTGAAAATACTCTGAGCCATCCTTGCACTTGTGCTAACAGAACTTTATCACTTCTTGTTGCACTGCATATTAGTACTAGTATACTACCGAGACATTTTCATCTGGACATCTTCAAGCCTTCCTCTTTCATTGCATTTTTAATCCACAGTTCATTTCCATAAGGAAAAGCGTCCGTTATGATACCTTCATACATCCCGACGTTTGCTTTTTCAGTCAGTCAGTCTTCCCAGTGTATTACACACATGACTCTACGTTCCTTGCTTCACCTTTCTGGGCCTCACCTTCAATCTCATCCTTATGTATAAGTTCATATGTATGTATATATATATGTATATATATACAGAAAGAGAGAGAGAAAGAGAGAGAGAGAGAGAGAGAGAGAGAAGGGGGCGGGGGGGCACCTGCTGGCCGGCGCAGGTATGTGCAACATATCTGAGTGTCTGCTGGAATTCAAAAGCCAATTATCAGATTCGCGTTTCAACAGATTCTGTGAAGTGTTTGTGATCATTTTTATTTCAACCTTCCCATTTTTATAGGTGAAGTCATATTTATTAAAAAAAAAAAAAGCATGCGGAAGTAAAATCACCGAGGAAGGCCCACTTCAGAGAAAGCTCAGGTAAACTGGTATGCACCGCTGCATGAAAATACGCAAAAACTCCTTTTGTGGACCGAGAATTGAATGCAGTATTAGGCGTAGAAAACCAGAGGGCAAAAATGGATATTGAATTTGCATGGAATTCCGGGAAACCGAGATCCCAAAGAGAAATGACCATAATACCGAAGCCCTGCACCACACGATGAAATCACCGATACGATCCACACATGTTATTCAGATCTCCTTCCCTCCCTTTCCCCCCCTCACCAGGCCCCCCCCCCCCCCCCCCCCCCCCTCCCTCGCCCCCCCCCCCCTCAGAAAAAGGTCAAGAATGATACCAGTATTCCGTCCGACTCGATGAAAAACAAACAAAAAGAAAATACAAATATTTTCCCGATGAAGGGAACGACGCCGAATCGCTTTTGATGAGCTCGAAGAGCAATATTCGAGAAATTATTAACGGAAGAGAGAGTTATTCCGGCTAATGCCGTTTGTAGATGACGGGAAGCGGTATTATTGCAGTTTAACGGATTTTTTCGACGCCGTTCTGCCATTGTGATCTATTCGGAAACATCAAAGTCGAAATTCGCGTTGTTGTTTATGATGTTATTCATCCGGCAGATCATTAAAGAGGATTGCGTCTTTCATTGGGTTAACCTAGCCAGGCTTTGTGTAATGCCTCTCAAGCCAGTTGCTAATATTGGGCCACAGTTTTAGGGCATCACAATGATTTTATTTTCCTTCAGCTTGCTTACTTGTACTGAAATGTAATTTATGCACAATAATTTCCTTCATAGATATCTTTACATCTGTATATTTAGGATTAATCCACCAATTATATAATATATATATATATATATATATATATATATATATATATATATATATATATATATATATATATATATATTCTGTGCAATGGTACAATTACTAGAAAGACCTCATTGAAACTGAATGGTGCTAATACAAATGACCGAAGAGGTAGGACAGCTGTATTTACTGTATGAGTGTGCTGGCTTCTTGATCTTTTAATTACCCTGTTACTCCTGTTTGGCTCCGCCCTCGTGACCTTTCTATGCCATTGGCACGTTGTTCCAGGTGTTCGGGCCTTGTGTATGTGCGTTTCATCTCTGTTGTGGAATGTATGATTTTCCTTGATATTCTGTCTTCGAATCCATTCCCGTTGTTGCTTGCCATTACATTGTTAGCGCATGTTATAAATAGTCCAGGAGCATTAGCAAAAGAAAAGGGAAAAATTCTTATAAGGCTGATTTTTCAGAATAGTTGAGTATTATCATGTATCATAACATATCAAAAGCCCAAGAAAGTCCTGGAGCTTAGGTCAGAAATCATGTGACAAAGTGTGAAATTAGGTTACGCAGTATTTCCAGGAGAACATGCCTAATAATATGCTATCAAATACTAGTCTGCGATGAAATGAAGAGATTGGGTCCAAAAATACCTTTATATTTTAATGTAGGCCATTAATGTAAATTTTATCATATAAATCTCGCCGATTCACTTGCCCGTTGCTGTTTACATCCACTGGAGATAAGGATCTTGAGAACTGATAGATATGCTCAGTAACATGGGCTTCTGTATGATTACAAGGGGGTACAACGCCTGTATGTTTCAATTTTGTCAACTGATGTACCAACATACAACTTAGATGGTTTCTCCCAATTCATGTTCGATAATGCAGATTTCAATACTGCGACGATTTCTGTCAATACTTTCCATACAATGGGTGACGTAGCGTGTGTGACACCAGTTGGTAATCAGACAGCATAACTCTCAAACGATCTACTACAGACTTGCCAGAAGCAGTAGTAGTTTGGAAGTTTGGAAAGATAGCCATAAAGACTTACAAGAAACCAACCAAAATGGGACTAAGCTCTATCACCCTTGACCCTCCAAAGGTTGCCAATATTAGCCTTCCCACTCAACAGTTGGCATTGTCTCTCGACTACTTGTGGATGCGGAACTTTTCAGTTGATACCTGTCCATCATAGAATGGGTTCATGCAAACTGCTGTGAGAGATGCAAACTATGAGAAAACAAGGATTGAAGTCCTTCCATTTATCCATCATGATCTGTCAAATCCAAGTACAATGTATAAAGCCTTGTCCTTTGCTAAAAGGCAATGTGATTTTCATGGTATCAAGACATGCCTCGTGACATTAGACCAGCCATTAAACTTAAAAGTAGTAGAGATTGTTGCTGCAACTACAGATCTACCAGACGTAGTAGTTTGCTTAGGTGGTTTCCACTGTATACACTGCCGGAACAGTGATACACATGATGACTGGGCATGCAGATGCTCGAGCTGTCAGAGCTCACATATTGACAGCAGCTGCTTTGTTCTTCCTGCTACTACTCCCAAACAGTGAGGATTTATTTGATGAAAGTCAGAAAGAAAAAATGAATTCAATACATGAACAGCTTCTGGATGGTGGCCGTGCCTGTGCCACTGACGGTCTTCTTTGTGATGCTTAAATCCAAATCTTTGACTACTCTGGCCAATATCATAGAAGAAGAAAAACGGAAAAGCACAACTGGGAAATTATGGATAAACTACCTGAAGATGTTTCTGTATGCTGAATGTACAAGTGATTGGAAGTTGCACTTGCAATTCATCAGGAGAATGATACCCTACTTTCATGCTGCTGGGCACCTTGCTTATGCCAAGTCTGCCAGACTTTATTTTAAAAAAATGGAGTCACTAGAATCAAAGATGTCAGAAACTGAATACACAGTTTACTGAGGTTGGCTACTTTACTGTGAGAAAAAATATTGCCTGTGGAGTGGAAACTATACAAATAAAATTAATGAACAAAACCTCATGCGAATGTTTAAATCCTAAGAGGGCATGACTCGTGGACATGGAATTATGGAAAGTACTGTAACAAAGTGGATCCATGCATATCCCCCCTGCTCCTCTCTGTGAAGTAATTGAACAGTCTACAAATATCCATACAGCATCATCTGAACAACACAAGAACTAACGACAAAGTTCTCAGGTTCAAGACCACAAAGGCCTAGCAACTTTTGTACAATGGTTGAATGCCCATTCTCCTTTCACATGACTAGTTGCTAAATCCACTGGCCTAATGGCAGATATATCTGTTAACTGTGACCAACCCCATGAAATAGGTGATGCTGCGGCTACCTCAATAGATGGTATAGTGTTCTCTGATGTAAAGCTGAAACGAAGTAATCAAGCCATAACTTTAAGTGGTAGTATGACACAGTCAAGATCCGTGGGCAATCGGTTGTTGTTAATTTCACATTGTTATTTAACAGAATAACCTATGTTATTAAGAGCAGCTCTGATATGGATGGTGATTTTGTGAATGCTACAACTGGATTAACACTTGCAATTTCAGAATCAAAGCCAGTTGTTGTGATTGGTACTGACACTGATTTGCTGGTCATTCTTATATTGCCAGTGACTCCTGGAATGAGTCTGTACATGTGTGGACACAGCCTACCTATAGTATATGATATCCAAGACGTACGGAATGCCATTGGTGGTTTAAGGATTCATCTGATGACGCTGCAGTACTGGTTGCTACACTACATTTGCTTTCTTTGGTCAGGAAAAGAAGAAAGCACTCTTACTTGCTCAAAAGGAAATTCTTGATATGCTTGATGTGTACTAAAATTCTCAAAGCTCTAATGACAATATTTCCATGGGTGGAGAACAGTTCCTTCTAAAACTCTATGATGCCTGGAGAGTTGAGACCCTAGACAAATACCGCTTTACATGCTACAACCACTCCGTTGGTAGATCCTCACTGATATCATTCAAATTAGGATTACTACCCCCAACCAATGCAGCAGCAAGACAGCACGCATTTAGAGCAAATCGGACAGTTCAGCAGTGGAAAGGGAACCTGTTAAATCTCGTAGAATGGGGTTGGTGACATCAAGACAAAATGATGGTCCCAGTTGGAACAGATAAACCAGTGGCATGCAAGTGCAAAGGTCATTGTGGAAAGGGTTGTGGAGGCAGGAAACCTTGATTACACTGCACCTTAATGTGCAGCAAGTGTCAAGGTCAAACATGTAAAAACTTTGCAATGTCTTTATTCCAAAACGTGCTAAGAGCATTCAAGAATCCTAACCCTACTTTTATTGGTTACATTTATTAAAGATTGTATTGGAAGATGCACATTTAATGTTTTGAAATTGAAATTCTATCTACATTTTAGTAGTTTTTAAAGGAGGTATGTCAAACAGAGGAGGCCTGTATTTTGGACATGATTTCTCACTTAAGCTCCAAATGGATATTCTGTGGCTTTTGATATGTTAAAGTACATTATATTTCTTAATTATAGTGAAAAAGCCAACTTTTTAACATTTTCCTATTTTTGCCAATATTATGGCTAATGCTCTTGGACTAATAGGCATTCTCTACTATCAGTCTTGCTGTTTTGTTAGTATTCATGTAAATAAAATTCATGTTTTCCCAGTCTAATTCAAACATACATATGTTCTCTAGCCATAGGAAAGAAATTAAAAAGGGTGTAAGGACAAGGCTGGCCATTAGGACTTATGGGATTTGCAGTTCCGAATTCTTGGACGAAGAGCTTGGAATACCTGAGGGAGCCCTTTAGTGGATTATGATACCCCATAGTTCTAATGGGAGCGGGCACACATTAAGGCAAGAAAAACTACTTTGGGGGAGGGAAGGTAGAGAAAAGGAACATTTGTAAGGGAAGAAAATAAGTATGGTCCTGGACAACAACACAATTACATCCATCAACAGGAAACCAGAAAATTTCAAATTAATAGGTAGCTACAAAAAACACAATTAGGAATAAAATAGTTAGAAATAGAAAGCCAGTAGCAGGGGAAGAGATAAGAGGGGGGGAATACTTTAGGCAGCTTGTCTAGACTGTGAAGAATGGTACTACGGCGAGAGCGGAAAATCTTGCAAAGAGCGAAGCCAGCAACACATACTGAACATTATGTACTACAATCAGACGTCAGCAGTTGCCAAACACTTGGGAAAAAGACCACAGAATAGACTGGGAAATCTTGAATTCTATTTACAGAAATACTAACAAAATGGCAAGACTGATTGTAGAGAATGCCTTTACAACATGCGCTAACAGTGTAATGGCAGGCAACACCAGGAATGGATTCAAAGACAGCATATCAAGGAAATCATATACTCCACAACAGAGAACAAATGGACATTCACAAGACACGAACACCTGGAACAACGTGAACGGCAGAGAAAGGTCATGAAGGAGGAGGCAAACAGTAGGAGTACGGTTATCAAAAGATCAAGAAGTCAGCACACACATATAAATACAGCTGGCCTACCTCTTCGGTCATTTCTTGGATACTTGATAATAAGGACTGGTTGTCAAAGCTTGTGACTTTTTTGAATAAGTAACTCTGCTAGTTACCCTCCAGTTTTAATGAGGTCCTTCTAGTAATATATATATGTTATGATTATACCTGTGAGTGCACAACTGAGGATGACAATGATGCAGATCTGACTATAGCCTTGACAAGGGGACAATTATATACAAAATTATGGCTGAGGGTTTACTTCTTGTGGGTAATAGTTTGGTAAACACTAAGGGTTAGCTTAATTAATTTTATTTACACTCTTAATCATATCAGGAGAAAAAAAGATGACACCATACGGGTTTGAGGGGAATGTAAGGACCCTGTAGCACAGATTACAAATAACAATGATTTGGATCTTGAGGTGGATGAATAGGTGACTGGAGATTTCTGGGCGCATGGAGCGGAGTAAATGAGGGGAAAATTTTTACCAGAGCACATGAGATGAGAATCCAATGTTCACAGCTGCACTACTGCAATCTGCATTGAGAGCGATGGGGAAGTTGAACAGATTGCACAAGACACTTGGTCAAGGATGGCAGGTGATATGAAGAAGGCACCCAACAACTGGATCTCTCAAGGAAGTGAAGCATGTTACTTACCACTGAGAAACACTCTTGGCTGAAGGCTTGCAACAATAGACAACTATAACAGTACAGGACTCGCTTGAGAAGTGGTCAAGAAAATGAGTTGAAGACATGAGAAAGGGACTGACTGCTATATCGTAGGAATTTGCACTACCCTCTGTAGAAGTTAAGTTGTAGTCTTCTTCCTCAAGGGCATGCAGGGGAAGGACACAATAATGCACAGCAAAGGTCACATTGGCTAGTAGACAACCTTCTTCTCAATGTAGCGCGTGAAAAGTTCCAATGGCTTCATTCATTTGGTGCTCGGGCCTTTTATGCCTTCAAAGATGGTGTGCAGGCATCCCGGTGAATCTGCTATAAAAAACGTTCAAACGAACAGAAGGAGATTAAAGGTATAATCCCTTAAAGAAAGTGGTGAGTGAGAGAGAGGGGCGAATTCACTCGTATCTTTATTATGAAGGAGAAAATAAGAGTACTTACTTTCTTCTGGGCTTACTAAAAATATATTTATTGGAAGAAGAGATGGCGTAGATTAAGGGAAGCTCATTACATATATAGTTTATATAAATGTAATATATATGAAGGAATAGTTTAGTAGACTTACTGCTCATGACAAATCTGTCCTCTGTAAGTATAATAAACGCCTTTGTGACAGTGGATGACTTCACATCCACAATTGTAATGGAAACTACGTTTTTTGGGTGAAGAAATGTTCTATTCAATTCATGACCTTTATGCCTAACGTTTGAATTCCATACTTATGTAACGCGAAAGAGATAAAAATAACTTTTTTATTATTTAGAATTTAGAAAAATAATTATTATAAAGTGTCTGTTATGATTAACGGGCAAGACGAATATATAACCAGTTGCACTGCAGAAAATAATGTGGGAAGTGGTTTCTATGTTACCAAAAAAACTGACTTGAAATAATTTTTCAGGAAATTAAGTAAAAATACTAACAACTTGGGAATGTTAATTAAATAATAGTTCTCCGACGGACATCGAAATGAGTGTTTTCATTCCTGTGATGTTCTGAGATTGCGCAACTTTTATCCGACCTATTATAGTGGAGTGGGTTGCAGCCACCAGCTTTTTGTTGGTGTGCCTTATGAGAATATTCCATCAAAATCATCTCGACTCTGGACTTGCCTTTGTCTGTAAGGAAAGTGACTTGGTAACGACGGTACCTTCTGCCCCCTCCTCCGAAATGATGTTCCTAGGGGAAATTTTCCCCCGTAGAAGGTTGTTCATAGGGGAAGTCTCATTTGCATATTTACCTACCCATCATTTGAAACACGATGTCTAGAAGTTTTAAGTTACCTGCAGTGGGCGATGTCTCTGTGGGTGATTTGCATTTTTTAATAAAATGCAAATTCACCTAGAAACACCAACCATCGATTTTGGAACACTGTTTCCGGGGAAATTGGGAAAAGGGGTCATGTACAAAGGTCGTCATTCTGCCAGGTAATTTTACGACACATGCGATATGTTACTAATATTGTGAATCATTTCCAGCATTCGAAGGCATGCTTTGTGAATCTTGAAAATTGATATATAAGTAATATTCGTTAATTAATTTTTTTAATCTATACTGAAAATATCTGGATTTTCCAGAGAACAAGCAAAAAATGATATGGATTTTCGTGGTAGTACTTGGCGACAGTATTCAAGCCTTCGAAATGTTAAACATAAAATTTGCTCTTTTGCATATTTAAGAGAACTTGAATAATTTTAGCTAATCCTTCCCCTCCACATCCCCTCCCAGTGCTCGCGCTTTCTCTCCTCCTCAGTCTCTCTCTCCCTCCCTGCCTTGTTCGAAGAGCCCAATGGCCCGTTTGGTTCCTAACGGGGATTTTGGTTCAGGAATATTTCCTGGCGTTAAAAGGAAAGTTTCACTAGAATGGTTGGAAAGAGAGAAAATAGGAGATACATGCCGAGAGACACACAAGTTCATGTGACTGTTTAGACAAGGAGGAGGATGTATGGTTCAAGTTTTCTTATGAAACAATTACGTTTCGTTGAAAAAAAAAAAAAAAAACAAGTCTCTGACTTACGTATGCCAAGAAAAGTTTATGATAGAAGAGAGAAATGCAAACATTAATATGTCGAGAACAATTAGAAGTGTGTTAAATATGCGAGTTGGGAAGTGACTGGTTTGTTGTAAAAAGTCTGTTCGAATAGAATAAAATCATGTCTCTTTATTATATAGGAAATTTGGTATTCGAAACCTTAGTGTCCGAGAGTGACTGTAGCAGATAATGGTAGAGTGGTAGAATTGGTAAAGCAAACAAGATAGCTGGGTCTCTGGAAAAGGTTGGCAGACATTGTATGTCTCTGGAAGCGAATGATATGTGTAAAGGTATTGTTGAACAATTCTGTTTCATGGAAGTGACCTTTTGGATATTAAAATCAAAAGAAAATTTGTGGAAGCTGTATAGATATATTTTTGCATTTTATATGAAAGATTAAAAAACGTTGAATTACAGCAAAGAACAGGTAACAAGGGTAGCATTGGTTTAAAGATGTATAAAGTTGTTTATACTAGTTTTGTCAAATGAAGCGAGAGAGGTTAGTGTAGGTTTGGTAAATTGTGTGTGTAATTCATACCCCTTGGGACTGAGGATGGAGAAATTAGCAACCGTGAAAGTGTTGACTAGACGAGTGCATAAAGTGTGGGAACAGAATGACCTTCATATCCAAGAAGCTAAGGAATTTTTGAGCAAGAGTATATATATATATATATATATATATATATATATATATATATATATATATATATATATATATATATATAGTATACACACAGAGTGAGATAAAAGATTCGGCGTTTAGTAGATTCCAACGCCCGACAGACTCTCTGGTACAGGTATCACCCGGCTGCTAAAGCCCCTTCCACACGAGGGGCAAAGACACGACGGGCACTCTGATTTGCCCGTAATTCTCTTGCTTTTTCAACAGTGTTACCAGATCAAACAGTCCAAGGGAGGCAGTAGTTACAGGCAGGCGAAACTATGACTTGGACCACACTCGTGATCGCCATCCACTCGCAAAATTGAAAGCAGTGTCTGCCCCATCTTGGTCTGCCCGTCGTGTATTTGCCCCTCGTGTGGAAGTTGGCTTAAGAGAGGTTTGAGGTGAAACTGACTCTACCGTACACACATACCTGAAGAATGCAGATATTTACTCTTACAATCGATATTAACCTATCTCCACCGATTGATATTTTTGATACCGATTCTAAGTACCTGCCTGTATCCGAGGGGCATATGTACGATAGGTAGACAGTATTAACTGATACCTCTCTTGACAGCCGAATAGTACCGTCCCTGAAAGTTTTCAATCCCCACTGTCTGTTAGGCGGTTGGAGGTCCCAAGTGCCGAATCGTTTATCAGATGTAATTACTCTTCTGTGATATTCCAGCGGTAGAGAGAACTGGATATTAATCTTTTGAGCTTAGTGGTTTTTAATATTATATACATATATATATGTATATATGTATGTATGTGGGTTATATATATAATATATATATATATATATATATATATATATATATATCTATATATCTATATATATATATATATAGGTATATATATATATATATATATATATTATATATATATATATATATTATATATATATATAGATATATAGATATATATATATATATATATATATATATATATATATATATATATATATATATATATATATATATATATATATAGATATATAGAGAGAGAGAGAGAGAGAGAGAGAGAGAGAGAGAGAGAGAGAGAGAGAATCTTTTAACAGTTTAACCATCATCTTTATGTAATACAAAAGCAGAAAGCTGAATATGAACAAAGACAATAATACATCCATACAGAAGTATATAAATGTACTCAAATGAATAAAAATTATATGAATATATATATATATATATATATATATATATATATATATAATATTTATTTATCGTTTAAGTACATTTATAGAGGTGTGTATATTTGTGTATATTTAGTTTTCTGCTTTCATATTACACAAAGATGATGGTTGAACTATTAAATGATCTTAGCAGATTAAGTAATTTAATTTGTTAGAAGTGATGTGTTAACAGCCTTTTTTTTTTTGCACCTTCATTGAATCCCTCATAAATATTGATTTTTTACTTTTCAGGTAAGACGTTGTGCACAAGAGATATCTCGAGTTTATTTCATCACTTCATATTTGGTCAGGTGGTAAGTAGTTGTTGTAGAAGGAGGAATGCCCCCCACATTCTCTCTCTCTCTCTCTCTCTCTCTCTCTCTCTCTCTCTCTCTCTCTCTCTCTCTCTCTCTCTCTCTCTCTGGGTTTCTGAATTCTGTATGTAGTTTTAACTGATGAAGTATGAACATTAAGGGAAAAGAAAGGCAATTTCCGGCGAAATTGGTTGTGAAGCAACAAATGGAAGTAAGCAGCAAATGGTCGAATAAAGAACCCAATATTCCAGCCTTTTCAGTTCCAGGTGAAGGTGTGTAAAAAGACAGAAAAATCATAATAGAAAAATTCAGGGTAATGTTGCTGATGAAATTTGAAGGGGTGTGTACAGTGGAAGTGGAAATAGTAGCTATTTATATTTATGACGATTTTTTTTAAATTACTTGAATATCTCTGGATATCAGAAGCCCCGTCAGCTATATTTTAAGTATAGTTCCTTTAAAATCAGTTATAATTTTAATTGCAGAGAGAAAATTAGGTTCTAGATGATTGCTGGAATGTATCCATCGCCTTTGATAGCATTCCATAAGTTCTATTTCGACAGTTTATGTCCATTAACCCCCATCAGTACGTGTGACCCAAGAATCGCCCCTTTTTTTTCTGACGATCAATATCCACAGTTTACTGTCGTTGATTTTATTGCCTCATTTGCAAGTTTATATAAGATATTGACTGCAAGTATAAATAGCGGCGGTGCGTTTGCTTTTTACTACTACAACACATCAGCCAATCAAAGGCAATATAGACGCTCCAGTGATTTTGGCTGCGGATACTTACCATCTGTTAGAGAGCATCCCACTTCCTATAAAAGATCATCATCATCATCCACATGCTGCGAGGTGTTGCGTTGTCATGCTTCATTCATTCATTCTTCTGTAAATTTCTGGAGTGGTTTTCCTGGTGGTATTTTTGTTGCTTATACCGTAAGCTCAATGTCAGTAATACTACTTAAAAATAGCACGCACCAGTACCTTCCAGTTTCTGACGTATGAGCTGATTATGTACGTGTGAGGAATTGCGGTTTAATAATTTCGAGTTATTTTTCAGTCTCTCACTCCGTGTTCCTGTTTGGGCATTTTATTTGTTGAAAGCTAAATTTGCAAATTAAAACTCTAGTGTTGTAGTTTTGTTCCATGTGCGCGATGTTCCTTTTACACATAAAGGTTAGAGTTTCTTGTGTGCAATTGTAAACATTAGAAATACAGTGGAAATAACAATCTGTCTTAGCCGTGATCAGACAAACAACAGCATGTATAATTATTCCATGAGGTGAACAGGTATGAATTAGGAGTAACGGTGTTATTTATACTCTAAAACAAACACCACCGATAGATTCGTAACCTGAAAAGTTGAAAAGGATAGTGTACTTGAGGTAAAACTAGCAATGATTGGCTCTTGAGTATGGGAGCAATGATGGACCTTTCAGGGAATGAAGGAGGACCCAAGACTATCTTCTAGGGCGTAGATATTTGAGTGCCGTGCATGGCACCTCCGTTAATATGAATATGAAGTGGAAAGGAGCCTGAAGTAGGAAGGCTAAGTCGTAAATCAGTATTTTGAATAGGCAAGATCTTTAAGGATTCAAGTTTCCTTTTGATATATAGTCTTCAACCGTGTAATTTTGTAACTTTTGTGTAATTTTTGTAACTTTAAAAAAGCATTCACTAGCAAGTTAAAGGAAAGATAAAAGACCTTAATTTTTGTAGATGTAGTGTATGTACCAAGAGTCGTTGAATTGTTTGAAATGATTGGCAGACGAACGTATGGGGAAAAAGTAGGTCTTTCTTGATAACATGATGAAATTTAAATTAATGACCAATGTGAAGTGAACGTTTTATTTTCCTATAGACTGATTCAGTATCAGAATTATGGAGAAAGTTTTAGTAACAAGGGTTCAGCAAATACTAAGTGCCAATAAAGAATCAAGAGAGGAAGATAGTCGGTTGGTTTGGTAAAAAAACGCTTTTGAGGTCAGATTTCTCCGCAATTGCTTACCAGAATCAAGGCCAGTGTTGCTATGGTCAAATCACTACTGCATTTGGACTTTACACCCAAGTGCTCTAATTATTGGAAGCAAAAAATCTAATCTTTAAGAAACGAATAGAATAAAAATAGACGTCTTAAGCATGGTCACTTCTGATTATTGGGCGACACTGTTTAATTAGAGACCGATGTGATTAAAGTAGAGGCTGTAGTAACTGACGTGACTTCTTGTTATCGTACAAGGAAGAGATGTTATGCGCAATTAAGTAAGGTTCTATGTAGCGCTTGACTTCCATACACAGGGCAAGTTAATGTATATCCGCCACACCTTAGGGCTCTCTACTTCTTTCGATTTCTCATTTTAATTTATTGTTTATAATATATTATATATATATATATATATATATATATATATATATATATATATATGATATATATATATATATATATATATATATATATATATATATATATATATATATATTTAGAACCTAGTTCTCTTTCCCAGGACTGTCAACATTTTAATCATTTGTTCAGCCATTTTACGTGTGTTTTACTCATTCTCCTCAAACAGGATACTTATGAAAACAACTCCGTCAGAAATACATGCTCAATTTTGTCAGCCATCTGTTCCATTTCTTACTATTAAAAGGGTTTGTGTACTGTTTTTCTCTATCCATTATTTAATTTTCCAAAGGAAGCTCGCGCATGGTATTTAAAATACAGACCCCCCCCTTCTTTTTTTTTTTTTATCTATGATTCAGTGTCTTTCAAAAGGTCTGCCTTGGAATTTGTTTCTGTGTTAGTTTGCTTCCCGACCCGTTAACTTTTTTTATCTTCTCGGCCTTTCCTTAATTTCCGCTGACCTCAGTTTCTTCAGTCCTGTGGTCTTTTCAACCGTAAGGCAATTATTGTCATTTCTTTTAACAAATTTTTTTTATATGTGGGGTAATTACGTCTCTCTCTCTCTCTCTCTCTCTCTCTCGCCTTTAGTGTCTTTTTGTATTTCATCTGCGTCCCCTTGTAGTTTTTTCCCGTCGCCCATCTTCTTATTTCTCTTTGGTATTTTCCCTTCACTGTATTCTTATCTTTACCACTATCACAGTTCCCTCTCCTTCCAATCTCATTTTTTCTTTGACTTAACTTTGTAAGTCCATCGTTTACAAGGCTCACGGTTCCCTCTTCCCTTGTTCAGTCTTGGTTTTTGCCCCTTTTCCTCCTTTCCCTTTTCAACGTTTCATCTCCTCCTGACATCTACCACCTTCTCTCCCCCTGCTTTCCTTTACTTCGTTTCCGCATTTTTTCCATAGCCCACTTTCCCCCGGTCCTCTGGAATATTTTTTCTTTCGCTTTATTCCCATCTTCTCTTTAAATTTCCCCCGGCTTTTTTATTTATTGTTCTCTTGTTTTCCCGTCTCTCCTATTTTTCTGTGGTTTACTATTCTGTTTGTTTTCATTTTCCATATTTTCCATTCTCATTTCTCTCATTTTCATCCATCTTCGTTTTTTCCCTTTAGTTTCTCCCTTTTTTAAAGTTCATTATTCACTTATTTGCATCTTTTCCTTTGGTTCTTTTTTCTCGCCCTTCGTCTCTTCGTCTAGAGTGCCCTTATTATCCCTGTTTCTTACCTTTTGCTTATTTTGCCCCAGTTTTCCATGATTCTCTCTCTTCTTCCTTTTCCTATTTCTTATCCCCCCCTTTTCTTATTCCTCCTGTTATCCACCTTTTCCGCCAAGCCATTACTGTCTTTTATCGTCTTGCACTTCCCTCCCTCTTCCCCTTTTCCCTGCAGGGTCAAGGTATGTGAATTGATGTTAGGCTAAGGGCGTCCCTCCGCTCCCCAAGGAGCCCCTCTTCCCTCCCCCGCTCCTTTCGAGGGAAATCCGGATGTATGCCCTTGTTACCATCCTCCAAATGAGAGGTGTGAAGACATAAGCAAACACTGAAGGTGCTTCAGACGTTATTCTTCTGCTCTCTCTTTTAACCCCTTTTCTCTCCCCCTTCTCCGCTTCCCTTCCTTCCCCCTTTTCCCTTCTCTCTTGTCTCTCCCGTCCCGATTATCGGTTTGTATTCGTCTCTGGTGGGTGGTTTATTGCGGGAGCTTGTGACTGGTCAGTTTGCTTCTTTGCTTTGTGCTCTTAACTTTTTGTTTTCCATTGTGCTTTGGATCTTCCATTTTCTACTTTTTATTATCGTAAATGTTTCCTTCCCCACTGCTCTCTCTCTTAATATTACGCGCGCGCGCGCGCGCGCGCGCGCGCACACACACACACACACACACACACACACACACACACACACACACATATTCATAAATACAGAAAGGATGGTTTTGGTTCGGCTGTTTTTAATTCTTCAGTTCCATGTATTGACCGCTAAACTTTTCTATATCCTAATATTTTTTGGTTGGGTTTTCCATTCGAAGACTAGATTTCCAAATGAAATGAATGGAGGCTTCCTCCCTCCCAGGTTGATTTTAAAACAGACGCTAGGTACATCTCTGCGTTCTATAAGCCATAGCCTTAACAATAAACATAATGACCATTAATATACAGTTCTGCAAATATGATTATTTGTTATGACTAAGCTTAGTCACGAATTATTTTATATTAGTCATGATTAAGCTTAGTGATAACTAAAAATATCCTTCTTTGTTATCACTAAGCTTACTCATGACATAAAATAATTCGAGTTAGCTTAGTGATAAATAATCATATTTGTAGAACTGTATATTAATGGTCATTATGCTTCTTGGTAGGGCTATGGCTTACAGAACGCAGTGTTGTAAATGGAGTCTGTTTTGAAATTAACCTGGGAGGGAGACTGCCTCCATTCATCTCATTTGGAAATCTAGTCTTCGAATGGAAAACGCATCCAAAAATATTAAGCCTCGGATAACCCTAAATATGGAATTTCTGTACCTTTTTATACCATTCGCCTGAGGGGAATAATGTATATGGTATGGTACAGTTCACAAAAACTGCCCAGACTTTATGAACTCGGCTGTCAAGAGCCTTGAATCCAGATAAGAAATAAATGATAGAGCCTTTCACTTCCGCGGCGAGATTCGAACTCATGCGCGCTAGTAGAACCGAGATTACCACTTAGCCCACTGTGATACAAAAGTATGTAGGTATACTGA
>NC_087204.1:51257221-51282221 GCF_015104395.2 Macrobrachium nipponense | reverse complement strand
ATATATATATAGGTAATATATATCATATATATGAGTATATTTCTGTGTGGTTGTCCGGATATAATGTAATGCTCCCGAATATTGTGCTTGCATACCTTCATGTTGAGTTTTTACAAGGAACTTGTATTTAGAGTATGGACGTGCCCCCTGGATATTTAGTTTCTGCTGTGGCGCAGTTTTTTTTTTTTCTCTCTCTCTCCACAGCTTTGTGGTCCATAGCCATCGCCACCCTAACTGTGACCTACCTTAGTCGGTTGACAACCAGGTACAAGATTTACTGCTTAGGTTAGCAAAGCAACTTCGGTATTGTAGATATTGAAATTTGCTACCGCTGCATCATTAAGCTTATCCTCTCTCTCTCTCTCTCTCTCTCTCTCTCTCTCTCTCTCTCTCTCTCTCTCTCTCTCTCTCTCACCTGTAACTCTATATAATATATACATAAAGATATGTATATGTGTGTGAGTAAAATAAGTAAACGAGTTCCCCCTAGTTTCCTTTAATATCGTGAAAAAGATAAGCTTTGTTCAGTGACGAATGTAATTGTGCGAAATTAAGGAGATTGAGGAGAATTTTAATATTTAGGAAAGGCATAAATCTGATTGAGTTGGATGAGTTGTAGCTGTGACTTCACCAGAAAATGAATAGAATTTGACTGGTCTATTCACAAATCTGCACTTTCTGGTTTCGAATTAACAGTTCCTCTTTTGCTTAAACCAGATGGCTCAGTCACTCACTGTCCAAAGGAAAAGGCAGCCCTTTTGGTTGATGTGTTTGACAGTAAGCAGAGCCATGAGAAACTCAATATGCCTCACTCGTTTTCCTGATACTAAACTTACTAGTTTAGCTTTTCGGTCCCGTAAAATTAAGAATCGTTCACTCCTTTTGTGTGACAACTTAGGTCCAAAGTTGTCCGTTTTGTCGTATGTTATGCAGGAGGGGTTCTTTTCGCCGGTTGGTGGCGATTTAGTTGTGTAAATTCATTACGTAATTATTATTAGGTAGTTATTTGTCTAGACTTAAACTATCTGAATTCTTGTGTTGATTGGAAAGTAGCAGTCTGTTCCCTTGTAGTTATTTTGGCTTTCGCAAGGTCCTTGGCGCTTGTTATTCTCGCTTTTTCAAATTCCAGTTTATGCTGATTTTGTTCGTTATTCAAAAGGGCCTTGTTTTAAAAGGTAAACAGATGGGAGTTGCTGGAGCAATCCAAAGCAGTGCTATTTAATTATGAAGTCATAGATTGCAAAGATTGATTACAGGAATATAATGTGTGGTGTTCCAAATGGTTGCTCTTGGCCCTTTCCTTTTTATATAAGGAAATGGTCGGCTTTCACCTCATGCTTATTGTTTGTACATATGATGCTCCTCTTTAAACTGATCCCATTTTCGAAATAATTGACCGATGGTTGATGAATCTCTTATATCAGAAGTTAGTTCATGGTGTAAATTATGTATCTTTAACTATATGCAAATCTTTAAAGTTCTAGGTGTCAGTCTTGATGGGGAACTGACATTTGAAAAGCAAATTAGGGTTAGATCATCTTTATTGCACCTCAAAAGTCTGAGCGCCTCAGTGGTGTGGTCGGTATGGTGTTGGCGTACCACCTTAGCGGCAGCGAGTTCGATTCTCGGGCATTCCATTGAGGTGTGAGAGATGTGTATTTCTGGTGATGGAAGTTTACTCTTGACGTGGTTCGGAAGTCACGTTGGTCCCATTGCTGAATAACCACTGGTTCCATGCAACGTAAAAACACCATATAAACAAACAAACGAACCCAAAAAATCTGTGTAATGAGTCTCTCAGAATTTTTGAAGACCTCCTATCCTAAGGAATTGCTCTAGTTTGTTTGTTCTTCCAGGTGTTAGGTGTTTAACGTCAGATCTGCATCATAAAACGAAAAATAGTGAGATATGTTAAAAAAAAAATAGCCTTTACAACATCTTGTATATTTACAGTCGGTGTCTTCTCAAAGCTAAATTTTTCCTCAATAAGGTATTCATAGTTTTCCTTTGTAGAAATTAACTCATTTTTATTGATCTAATTTATTTTGATTTATTTTGCTATTTCATCCTTGTTTCTATTTGATGGCGGAGTCTCCCTGCCAAGATTCTTTTTAATCAATAAAGTCCTGGTAAGTGAAAGGAAGAATGATATGAAGAACTATGAGATATTGTCAAGATTTTATTGTAAAGTCTAGAAAAATTCCCTTTCTACTTCTCGCTGCAAATAGAATTAATGTTAATTAGCCTCTTAGTAGATGCATCGCAATTAGGGTTTTACCTAATTAAGGTAGATTTAGGAAACGGAAATAGTAATGTGAAAGACATTTACTGAATTCATTTTAAATGGTACAGGTTAGTGTGTTGCAGCTATCCTCTTTGGCGCAGTGATTTTTCTTTCCTCGTCTTCACTTGAAAAGGTCTCCTAGTCTCTTGTGTTCCATGTTTGATTTCGTCTGGGTAAATGCAATCCCTCAGAGTTTAGTTGCAAATTAAAACTTTTGGTTCGTAAATGGTTCTTATTTTGGTTATTATTACAATTGTTGTTAATAATTGTAGTCGCTTTATTATTGTTATTATTCTTATTATTGATAAAAAACTAGAGAATGGCTGGAAAGTTACCTAAACACAACTCGTTTGTGCCATGAATTGTCATTCCTGCTATTGAACCATTATTCCTTCATTTCCTTTGATCTCTTGTTACTGTTATTTAGATAAATGTTACTTTTAACTTTTGTAAGTTGCTCTCTCTGGTTTGTCTCAGAAGAATGAGCACAAAGAATAACGAACAAAAGTAATAATGATAATCGATGATTATTCAAGTAACAGCTGTTAATAGGAAATCTGTCTTTTTCTCCTCACAATAACAATAATTAAATTAGGCCTATCACTATCACTTGAAAAACATACTGTCAACCAGGACGTTAACTTACAAACCAAGTTGGCTCAGATAGAACACCCATATGTGAAGGAAGGAAAAGCAGGGAGACGTATGGGTCATAAAGACAAAAACACATTATATATATATATATATATATATATATATATATATATATATATATATACATATATATATATAACTATATATATATATATATATATATATAATATATATATATATATAATGTATGTGTGTCTTTACGACAGACTTTCACGTTTCCCTGCTTTTCCTTCCTTCACATATGGGTGTTCTATCTGAGTCAACTTGGTTTGTAAGTTAACATCCTGGTTGACTTTTACCATTTCAGTCATTGGTCCCCAAGTAATTAGTGCTTTCAAAGTATATATTAACGTGAAGTGACATAAAAAAACACACTCCAAAGTAAAACTGCGGTCAACTTTCGTTTACAATAAAAGTTGTGAAAGTTTTTCTTCTTCAGGCATCATGTAAGTAAGGCCTTTATAAATATGGATAGAGTAACGGGAGATGCCTAGTGACATTTTATTTTTATTGTTCAAGTAGAACACTTGTATGTTGATTTTGAAGCTATACTTAATGCAGCGGAAACTAGGAGGGAAGTTTTTTAAAATCTTGTTTGCCATTTCAGGAGGATAAGAATCTGAACCAAGATCCGGACGTGAATTTTCAAGGAGTTTTATGAACAACTTATTAGGTAATTATAAGGATTCTGATCCTGATTGGACTCGCGGTTTTTCATTTGGTTGTTTTTATCACGGCTCAAGGATCCAAACATTAAATTTTTGTTGGTTATGCAAGCCTGATGCAGATCCAGTTGAACAAATAATTTCATCAAGATAATGCATAAGAAAATATATCTCGAGGTTTTCATGTGTCTTTATCGCAAGGACGAACCTTTGGAAATGGTGTTAGTGCTGATCTGTTAGGGAGAAACTGCCCGATGTTTACTTTAAAATGTCTGTCAGATTTTTAGGTGCCTCGTTCATTTACATGAATTGAATTAGTTCTGTTCCTTTATGTATTTCTAACAAAAATGCCAAAGTATTCATTAGCATGTTGAGTGCGTCATTCCATCACAGGGCACTTGGTAATATGCAGTCTATCCAGCATCACTGGTTTATCTCATGAAAGCGTTAATTCCTTTATCATTCTTTTTGATTGGTGGTCAAACTATGATTTTCCTATTTCAGAATCAGTATTTATATGGTGTGTAGTTAAACCCACGCAGCACTATTTGTCCTTTTCTGAATTACTTTAATGCTGAAAATGTGAAAATAGTGATTCGAGTCTATGATAACATTTCAGAAATACTATTCTTACAAGTTTTTTTTTTTTTTTTTTTTTTTTTTTTTTTTTTTTTTTTTTCAATGGATGGTAAGAATAGTCATCTAGATGATGTTCCTTTTCTGGTTTTAGGGAAAGAAAAACAAAAGATTACAAAAGAAAAGTACCGGAGTGTGTTTAGCACGATTTACGTAATTCTTTAATTAGATTAAATTAAATCGTTGAAAAGAAAGGAACCCGGATATTCTGGCCATTCTAATGTGACTTCTAAATGGCGCCCAAAACGCCCCAGTCATTATGAGTTTTTTCAGTCTTTATGGAGGGATATTATTGAAAGTAATTTCTGCATCATTTCTCCAAGATATTCATAAGGAATACTGTAAACTATATGAAAGAGCTAGGACGATAAATACAAATGTTTTGGTGAAGCCAAATATCATGATGACAGGATATTTTTTATATTTTGAAGTCTAAATAAAGAGTTCTTGTCAGTTACATAGAATGGTTTCAACAAGATTATAACATAACAGGTCCTTCACCACGATTTTCTCTCTCTCTCTCTCTCTCTCTTCTCTCTCTCTCTCTCTCTCTCTCTCTCTCTCCCCGCTTGGAATATTTAATAGCACTCTTCTCTCCCTTGCGAGACATCCCGAATTCGATCTCAAGTGAAGAACACATGGTCTAGGTATTTAACCCCTAATGCTTTCGTTGACCTAAGTTAAGAGAGAATAAAGTAACATAATGGTTGATAGATGATCTGTATATTAAGACTCATATATTTTTATTTAAACAGGTAGGACCTTCTTCAGGTAATACAGCCACGCTTCCTAAAGTATCTCTCTCTCTCTCTCTCTCTCTCTCTCTCTCTCTCTCTCTCTCTCTCTCTCTCTTTGTATGTACTAAAGAAGGCTGCTGTCTAATTTTGCATGTATATAATGGTTTATGCTTCTGATTAACATCACCCTCATTATTCTCAGTGGCAATTTTGCTTCACAATAGAATCAGGATATTTCTTGGTGTCTCCGTTAGAATTTCCCGAGTATTTGTTTGTCATTTTTTGTTCATGATAGTCTTTTTTTTTTTTTTAACGAATGGGATGTCGAATTCCTTGCCGATTGAATCATTTTTGTTTAACCTACTTCTTGAGATCATCCTTAATTCAAAATTTAAAAGAATAAAAGTAGCAGTGACTGCTGTCTTGTTTTCTCTCCAGCCACTCTTTGTTTGGGGATACGGCTTGTGTTTGGTAGAATTAAATTAAACTAATGTGACTTATGGGAAGAAATTTTGTGAGAACCATTTCTTGTTGAGAGGCATCAGATAGCAGGAAAACAGATGATTAAATATGAGAAATTATGTAGATCACACAAGCAGTATTATACTCGTTGGACGGACTTAGCTCATATATCTTACAAAGTAGTTTGTTTGCCTTGAATTATAATTTCTTTCTGGAAATTCTCGAGCTTCTTCGTTGTAATCCTTATCGATATTCTTTTACGTAACTGCTTTATTCGAAATATATGAAATAAACCCAAGGTTGAAATCGAATTGTTCTTTCATTATGGTATTTCGACTCGTAACATGCTTATTTTTCCTTAAATAGTGATTTCAGCCATTTGCGTGCCGGAGTTGCCTTGCTGCAGATGACCTAGTTCTTTCAAACTAAAATCCTTCCATTAAATATATAACATTTTCCAACTTTCAGCACATTTCCCGTATTTGGTTTCCTCGTTCTCCAGACGCGTGGAAACTAATCCTCTTATGCTTATTGCTATTTTCTTTCAACACACACACTCACACACACAATACACACACACACACACACACACACACACACACACATATATATATATATGTGTGTGTGTGTATGTGTGTGTGTGTGTGTGTTTGTGTGTGCGTGCATTGACCAGAGATGTGAAAATTTGTTCCTAAAAATCACTAGTAAAAAATGTATCGAAATTTCTTCGCGCAATCTAGTTTTTTGTACAGCCGATAATGTTATGAGACTCATCCACGGCCTGGTGGTGTCCTGTGTTGTTGGCACATATAACAGTGCCTTGCGTACAGTCATGGCTAACTTTACCCTTAGATAAAATAAAAACTACTGAGGCTAGAGGGCTGCAATTTGGTAGTCTGATGATTGGAGGGTGGATGGTCAACATACCAATTTGCAGCCTTCTAGCCTCAGTAGTTTTTAAGATCAGAGGGTGGACAGGAAAAGTGCCGACGGACAGACAAAGCTTTCTCAGTACTTTTCTTGTATAAAAAACCTGAAAGGGGATCTTTGATGGAGTTTTCGGATGTGATGTGGTAAGGAAAAATGTTAGGGACTGGTGAAAAGGAGTGAGAGTTTCTAAAGGGGAAAATGTGAAAAGAAAGCTAGCAAGAGTGAGGTCATGAATGGTATAATGGGAGATGAAAGATGGAAGGGGTTCATCAAATGAGTGAGTGCTACGCAGTGTTTCATCGCACGAGGAGGCTGGTCTGGGGTCATAGTGCTAGCACTACCCCTGGTTGACATTCTTGTAGGTTTATGAAGCGGTTGATGGAAATTTTGTGCAGCGTTGGGTCATCCTTGCTCAGTATTTTCTGTAGAGGAAGTCTGTAGACAGCAGGTCAGCCAATGCTCAAGTTATGGTGGGCATGACGTCGCATCGCTGAACTGCACAGAATTAACGTCTGGGTCGGTCATTAGTTAGCATATTTTTGACGCCTAAGTTTTTTATTTTTATATTTTTATTTTTTTTCTGTACTTTCTTGCAAAAACAGTAAAGTGGCCGTATAAAGTACAGTAAAAACGTGTAGAGAAAAAGGGTGGAAATATTTGTCTTTGTGATGATAACATAAACACACACCCCCCCCCCCCCTCCCCCCTTCTTTTTTAATACTTCTAATCATAGGGCTAAAATTTACTCATGAAGTTCTCAAAACATCCGTATTAACTGAAGGAAGTTACGTAAATCTTGTATTTAATATCCATTATAACTGTTCAGGATGAGGTCCATGCTTTAGTATATTTGTCGTCTTGATACATTAACCGTCAGTGGATTAGCTATTTATTTTGATTGTCATTGCCATCCCTTTTATAAACGCATATTAGTATAATTTGTGCTCATGGAGCGATTCGTTTGCTGCAAGATGTAAGTAATAACATTAATTTATGTAATTTAAAATTTTACATCTGAAATATTTGACATTTTGTTAACAGTTTTGTTCTATACGACGTGCAATTTCACAACATGCAAAGCCTGGCCGTATTTTTCTCGTCCCTTTAGTAAAAAAAATGAATAGGCGACGAATGACCTTTGGGTTACACTGCTTTGGTTGTATATATCCCAAAATTCCTCGTCGTGTCATTACCTCGTGGTAGAATGCGAAAAGGAATAATTATTCCCGTAGTCAGAAAGCAAAGGTTACTTTTGGCTTATAGTATCCGGCATTTTACGTATATTTCATGTTTTATGAACAACAGAATTTTTTAAATGTGTGCACAGTGAATATGAATACAATTTGCGAGCCAGGTTATATATATAATATATATATATATATATATATATATATATATATATATATATATATATATATATATATATATATTGCAGGGAGGAAGTGGTTAGGATTATTGATTATAATTTTAAAGGCCGCCATGTAACTAAACCTCTAGAACATCTCCAGCATGCTTTGCAACATTTCACAAAATGTCTGTATTCTTGCATTTAACGGATTTTTCTATTTTTCTACTGTTCCGTCTTCCTACTAAATCGAAGTCTGATTCAACTGTTGTCAAACTCTTCAGTTTATTTTGCAATATGTCTTTGGCACAACAGCCTGAACTGCCGCTGGAAGGTTGGCTTGATATATATATATTTTATATCCGTTATACTGTCTTCCAGGCGGGTGCGTCAGCTACGCTTCAGCGTTTTTCCGTTTTTCCTCTTTTTCTTTTATAAACAAAACAGTGACGTCAAATAGCTTAACTGGAAAATCTCTCTCTCTCTCTCTCTCTCTCTCTCTCTCTCTCTCTCTCTTTCATAAATTTTGCTGGTGATGGTTGTGTCTTAAGAGAATCTTTTTGAAAGTATACGAGGTAAGAAGACATAAATGTAATTTGATTACTGGGCACCTTAGTTCCACTGGGAATAAGAACACCTATGTACGACTGTGTAGTACATAAATATATTTGTTTGGAGGTGTATGAGGAGCCTGTGACGTGTTGAAGTTGTGTGGAAAAATTCTTTATAGAAACACATTGGCGGGTTCAGATGTTCAAAAAAATTGTCCATGGGGTCAGTTTTCATCTTTAAAAAAAGCCTAATGGTAGTTCCATATCTTCTTGCCTGTGGATATGCTTGTGTGGCTTTAGTTTGATCTCTAGTTGAACAAAGGTAGAGGGAATTATGCCATTGCCGGAAGTGTTGTTTTTCATACGGTAGTTTTAAAGGAGAGAGAGACGGACTATGCTTTTATGAATCACTTAAACGTTTGCGAAAGATAAGATGATTTTAAGAACTAGGAGACAGAAGGATTGCGCAAATGTAGGGTGATTTCATTATCCTGGAGTAGGTGGAATCTGTTAGTGGATACATTGAGATAGACAATCCCCAATGATAGAGGCCGTGAGTGCAAATGATTATTTACGAGCTATGTCGTCTGGGTTATCAAGCAGATTAGGTTGTGTTAATGAGTAACTGACACTAGTTCTAGGATTCTGGTGGAACTGAAGGGCAAAGCTATCCGGTGTTCAGTGGGTGTGTTGGTAGATGTGGAATCAAGCCTCTTTGTTTTGGAGATGATATAGAATTTTACAGTATTCCTGCTACTCAACTCTAACGCCTTCTGTCTAGCACAGCAATGAAGATTGGGTAAGTCATAGCCATTCATTTGGCCATAATTTGTTGGGTGTGAGAACCAATCCCCCCAGCTAGGGTGGGAGGGGTATGGCGGCGGGATAGTATGTGATTGATATTGACATGTCTTTTCAAAAAGTTCTTACTATCCATGCTAACTGTTAACAACAGATTGCTTTTATTGTATCGTTATGAGTAGACCATGTCAAGTTGTCGGAAATGACTCTCAGATCTTTGACTTTGTGCTTTCTGGCAATGGTATGAATATTTCCATGTGAGTTAAGAGTTCCTTCCGTATTGTACGTATTCGAATTTAGCTCCGGTAACGGTTGCTTTGCTTGTTTATGTCTAGATATATACTGCACTATCTAGTTCATTTTGAAACTGTTCACAGATTTCACGTGAGTTCGATAAGGCCGAAGCACAGGAATCGTGTCGTGTTGAAGGAGAATGAGAGAAGCAGAGGTGTGAGGTGGTCGAGGGGCGGGGAAGGGTGAGGCATCTTAGTAGCAGTCATAGAGCGGGATCGGTTATCCTAACTGGCAATAGACCTGTCGCTAGGAGATTGATAAGTCTCAAGTCAGTACTTACGTCAAGATTGTTTGGAGTGTTTCTCGAGCGCATGAGCGAAACATTGAGATAAATAATATAGCTAAATACAATTCCAGATTGACATGAACTAATGGCCCCCGTGGTTTGAACATGTATCGTCACTGCAATTTTTCTCTTAAATCGAGGTTCCTTTTATTTCAATGAACGAACTTTGTATGAAGGCTGACGAAGAATATAAACTTTGCAGAGGCTAAAGATAGAGAGAATTGCTTGGAAAGGCAAGCTGTTTATGAACGAACCGAAATGAAATCGATAATTCTATAATAATAATGAAAAGGAAGAAACGGGAGGGGGATAACTCAAGAGCTTGCTGCTAGTCAGGAATGGCTAGTGACCAACTTGAAGGGGGTGGCTTCAGTTGGTACTACCTTTCATGTTTACAAAATTTACTATTTGGAATGAGGTTGCTAGCCCACCTCCCTGCGTAATAGATGTTGAATAGAATTATATGACGACGGGGTCTTACATTTCCTACCTGGTCACCTGTCTTAGTACGGACCAGATCCTTTGTCAGTAGCACTGCTATTATTATTTATATTATTATTAAACTTTTTCTCTCTATGACTCGTGTATAAAAAAATAATTTTACGTGTCATTTCACGCCGCTAGAATTGCCTGCTCCCTTTCCCCACAATCGTCACAGGTTACCAACAAACAAACAAACGAACGCTTGGGGTGCAGTTGTAAATAGCATTTTGTGTTGTGGGTAACCCGTTCCAAGGACTGCGGCGGCCCTTGAAACTATCATTTTACACCAATGTCGTGGGACCGCGTGGTGGAGCTGCCCCTCCTTCCCAGCGAAAGTGTCTCCTACGATCCCATAGATCCCATTCCCATCACTGACGTGACAAAAGCTTAGGGAAAGGATTCTTCGCGACGGGAACTTGCCACGATTTGCTCCCCTGTTTCATTTCTGTATATATACGTGGCTGTAGCTGTGGCTGGGGAAGTACACCATTTGCCTAGCTATTTTTGCTTTCTTTGTGAGGCTTAGAAATTTTACCGTCTGCTTTTTTTTTAATACTGTGTGTATGATTATGATAAATGAAATCCAAATTTTGGAAAAATTCTTGCGTTGTTTTCAATAAGTACCAATACACAAATATAATGAAGCCGTTTTAAAGAAATTGGCAGGGCTTTTCTTCACGTGTGATTTCTTCCTTCGTATGAATTGTTATAATTAGCGATGTGAGACTTTACCACAAAAGTTTGCTCAAATATTGATATTTCTAGTCAGGAACACTTAAGTCATTTTAGACTTCCGATTTTCTTTCGTCTGTTACGCCTGTTAAACAGGGCTTTGTGCGTTATCGTAGTATTCGTGAAAAATGAGAAGATGATTTATCCCCAGTTATGATGTTGTAAAATGTTTTTGTATATGCCGTTGTTTGTTAGGCTTCAAGCCTTATTTTGAGCTTTTCCAAGAACTAGAAAATAATTTTTGTTCCAAGACACATTTTGACTATCAATTTATACCCCGTTTATGTGTATAGATGTGTGAGATTGTGTTAGCTTGAAGCTTTAAGAGTCAAGTCATTGACTTCCCACGATGTCTTTTATAACTTCTTAACAATATGATTTTGTGCATATTCCCGCAGGCGATCAGTACCGTAAGTGCACCGTACGTGGTGCACTACTATAGGCATATTTCTAATGGATGTCTCTAAGGTCCCTTTTAATTTCATGCGTACATGCCTGTGCGTTTATGCGATTATGTATGTACGTGTGGTGTGTGTGTTGGGGTGGGGGGGAGACAATTGAAATGAGCAGTTCTTGAATGATATTTTCTTCATATCTCTACAAATCTGGAATATTTAATTAGTGATACCCAACATTATCTGTCTAGTGGTGACAACATATATGTTAATATCATAGAACTAATTGATTTTTATATTAAGCTTTGCTTTATTTGGCAAAACTAAATGTTAACGACCAGAAATTGTCAATATGTGCGAAAAACAACAAAAGAAAACTACTTGAACTCGATTGACTGTTAGTGTGTGTGTGAGTGTGTGTGTATGTATATATATAATATATATATATATATATATATATATATATATATATATATATATATATATATTGCCACGACCAGGAAGAACATTCTTCATTTAACGAGCTTTCGAGGTGCAAAACCTCATCACCAGGCTGAAAAATTGACGAGGATTAGAAATCACTGAAATTGCAATAAAATGAATTGTATTACTAAAAACTCCAGTAAAAATGTTACAAAACACTAAATGAACAGAAAATACAAACTGAAAAATTAATCACAAAATCACGAAAAAAAGAAAAAACTAAAACAAACGCAAAACATAAAAATAAGGTGAAATATAAACAAACTATCACACTCAAAGTGAAATGGCTAACGACCTACTATGAAATCACACGATTGCTATCGTGTGATTTCATAGTAGGTACACAAGTGGGTAGTTAGCCATTTTACTTTGGGTTTGGTAGTTTGTTTATATTTCACCTTATTTTTATGTTTTGCGTTTGTTTTAGTTTTTTCTTATTTTTTCGTAATATTTTGATTAATTTTCAGCCTGTATTTGCTGTTCATTTTATGTTTTGTAGCATTTATACTGGAGTTTTTAGTAAGACAGTTCATTTTATTGTAATTTCAGTGATTTCTAATCCTCGTCAATTTTTCAGCCTGGTGATGAGGTTTTGCACATCGAAAGCTCTTTAAATAAAGAATGTTCTTCCTGGTCGTGGCAATAAGATTTCCAAGAAGCCGCCCAATTACTGAATATATATATTTTATATATATATAGATATATATATATATATATATATAAAATATATATTATATACACATATATATATATATACATACATACATACATACATACATACATACGTTTATATATAGGTCAGATACTAGAATAGTTGTCTTATTTTTAAACGGAATGGTGTAAAACTAGGAGAAATTGTCTGAAGTATAAATAGACTCCGAGATAAACTTTTCAAGTAAAGGAAAATGTAAGGAGAGCTGGTGATATGTTTATTTCTCGTTTACGTTTAGATACTCAGTTGGAGGCTGAATATTCCAGAATAGTGACGGGGCTAGAATATTTTATTCCACGAAAAGATCTTTTAGTGTTTGAACAAACTGTCTTTGTTGTGTGGTATTTATTTTCTAGTTGTTTGCTCTTGTTATTACATACCTTTTAAATTGTGCTCTAACGTATGTTTCTAAAGTGCATATCTAGACATAGGTGTACTTGAGTTCGCACGCCCGTGCGTGGGTTATGTATATGTGTGTGTGTGTATAGATGTACTTCAATATCAATTATTATTATTATTATTATTATTATTATTATTATTATTATTATTATTATTCAACCCTTTATGTATTCGTACTTCAATACAAGAGAAGTCTGGGATTAAAGTTTCTCTAGGAGGTTTGAGCCTATCATGTATTTGAAATGGTTCTCTCTCTCTCTCTCTCTCTCTCTCTCTCTCTCTCTCTCTCTCTCTCTCTCTCTCTCTCTCTCTCTCAAGTTTAAGAGACAATATATGACTTTCAGGGTCATGTTAGTGTTGAGCATAATAGATGTACAAATTAAATAAATTTCTATATACATCTCCATTTGGAGTGAGTTTCAGGAAGAAAAATATTTTTCGATGGGAAATAGAAGGAAATAAATAACTGAATAAAAACATTTGCACCAGGTAGCATTTATTGGGATTTCTGTTGTCTGTTTTCCATTTTTATTCTGAATCCACGGAAGGTTCATATTTTGTTTGTAAAATTACGAAAATGTTCGTAAACGTTTAAAAAATAAAATTTTTATTTTGTGATATGTTGCAAAATAACACACCCATGTGCTCTTTGTTCTGTTGTTATAAAAAAGAATATTGTCCTCCGTTAATAGATTTCTTTGGATATGCTCTGTTTAGATAGCGCAAATTGTTTTCTTCACGTCAATTATGCGGAACTTCACATCTCAGTTTGCAGTAACGCTTAGTATATTTGTGACGATTCGGCATTCATATTCCCCTATAGACAGTATATATATTATTTCTACGGAAGTTCGTTTGGTCAACGATTATCTCTCTCTCTCTCTCTCTCTCTCTCTCTCTCTCTCTCTCTCTCTCTCTGCTGTTTGCGTGGCTTTTCTATTGATCTCAATAAGAGATTTCTTCTTCATCCCAGGAAGGCTTGCAACATCAGGCTACCTCATTACAAGGTTCGTTACTTTCTACTGTTCTTTTCCGTCTACTACCAGGGTTTGGAAGTCTCTCTCTCTCTCTCTCTCTCTCTCTCTCTCTCTCTCTCTCTCTCTCTCTCTCTCTCACGGGCTTGTATGATCAGAGTTTTTTCTTAAGATTATATATAATATATATATATATATATATATATATATATGTGTGTGTGTGTGTGTGTGTGTGTGTGTGTATGTATGTATGTATGTTATATATAGCATACATATACATTCTTTATGTATTATTATTATTATTTTAGTATTATTATTATTATTATTATTATTATTATTATTATTATTATTATTACCACCTCACATTGCGGTCAATCCTAAGACTATCCAAAGAAAAATGCCTCTACCAACTAAGTCACCAGGGTTATAAACAAATTTACAACCTACCACGTATATTTACACAGTGCGAATTTTACCCTGCTTCCCGACCTGTTAGTTGATAGAATTTAATTCGAACGACCCCTTTCACTGATTGGTTCGATCCTGATGTGTAGCAGAAATTTCTTTGTGTTGCACCGTGATTGTGTTTATTATTATTGTTGTTGTTATTCTTGTCGTCATTTATAGCGTACACTTATTATGATAGAAAGAACCGCGAGACCATCATCAGCCGTAGGGGATTTGAACAATTTCATCCATCAGGATGATCATAGACGACAGATAAAGGCAAAGAAGGAGATTATTGTGTATCCAAAATTTGAAGAGACAGGGTTTCTATACCAAGAAAGACTGTGCTGCTCTAGTTTCTTCCCCTGTGGTTTGAAAAGAGTACGCTTCTGCAGAGGCCGACGGGACGGACTACCGTATGCCAGGTATTGGCTTCCCTGAAACCGGGAAAAGAAAATCTGAAAGGCAAACGTGTGGTGCCTCACTTCGGGGAAAGCGAGAGTCGAGTCTTTGATAAGGCGGATGGTAAAATGAATCGGTAGTGAAGATGATTAATATCTGAAATCCTAATCCCTCTCTTCAACTCTCTTTCCTTGAAACAAAATCATGAGCTTTGGTTTTGCTTTTTCGATGTAAAGGGATTTGCGCTTTGCTTTGCTGTAAATGGGAAACGAACGTTGTGACGATGAAAAGATAGAGGCAACATACTTTCTCGCATAAAGGTTTTTTTAATCCTGTATAAGAAACAAGCTCATTGATTTTGTTTTCAAGGAAAGAGAGTTGAAGAGGGAGAATTAGGATCAGATATAATCATCTTCACTACCGATTCATTTTACCATCCGCCTTATTAAAGACTCGACTCTCGCTTCCCCCGGAAGTGAGCACCACAACCTCTGCCTTTCAGATTTTCTTTTCCCGGTTTCATATATATATATATATTTACGAAGATAACTCTTTCTCTCTCTCTCTCCCTCACACACACAAAGCATATATATATATAATATATATATATATATATATATATATATATATATATATATATAATATATATATGATATATACTATATGCTTTTTGTGTGTGTGAGAGGGAGAGAGAGAAAGAGTTAGCGTCGTAAATATGCGCCAAATTGTAGTGGGAGAATTAATGCATGCGTGCATACATTGATGTCTTGTGCATGTATTGTTTAGTATGTATGAGTGCTTGCAGAATATGCTGCACTGTTAGTAAAACATTGAATTTAGCCATGTGATTTTCAGGAAATGTGTGAAATAATTTGCGATACTAGTTTGATTATAACCAATTAATTGATATGTTAATTGAAATAATGTTGCTATTTCAGTCATGTATTGTGTCTGAGTGGAAAATCATGAAGAACGAGACCCGTTGTTTCAATATAAACTATTTCCACAACGAAATAAAAACACAGGAATTTCAACTTCAAAGCGACAACACTGTTATTATAACTATTAATGATAATTGACTGTCATGAAAGCACTTGATATTATATTAGCTCTTACTTTGTTTCTGTAACAACACTTTGAAGTTGATGAGAAGTTCATGGCTTATTTAAAGCAAAAAAATGATACTTCAGAGTAGGTGTCTTATCTGCTGCGATTAATCTTAGTTTCTATTAAAATTTGCATATCCGAAGAGAGCGGCCTTAAACCTGCACATTCTCATATTATAGAGGCTATAATATTGCTCATTCCAGGGGCTTTAAGCCACTGACCCGCATTAATCTGCTTAAACCCCATGAATATGGCCGAGGAGGCGAAAGTTGGCTATTCTTTTTGGATTCTAGACTTCGCTTAATATTTCTGTTCATTTTAAATGCAATCTTCTAGTTGCCATTTGCGTGCATAGTTTGCATTCGCATTTCAAATTTTTTATGTTTTCATGTGAGTTGTAATTAGATTACCTTATTCTTTAAGTTTTTATTTGGCAATCAACGAGGACGAACACGTCGTGACTTTCGAGTAATTTTGAAACCATGAATATCTAATAGATAAAATCTATTGTGGTTTCGAATCAGAAAATGCATTATGTAGAGAACATGCAATGCAGTATAATGTAGATAATTTGAGCCCAGTTGGCTTTACTGAGAATTTTCATTTTGTGTACTATATAGTTTGTCATGTGCAATTCCTGCATGGAGTGGGTGTCCTCGGACGATATCTATCAACCGAAAGGATAAAACCTTAAACATTTGAATGAATAGATGAAGCTCCAGAAAAACAAGTAAAAAATGCCCCGAAAATCGAGTTTTCTGTACATCGTATACTTTATGAAACTCTCAGCTACGGCCCATGAAAGTCAGCCGCTGCCCATGAAACTTTCAGCCGTTGGTGTCTGTGTTGTAACCTATAGCGGTGCCAACGGAGGGTCATGACTAACTTTAGCTGTAAATAAAATCAAACCTTCTGAGGCTAGAGGGTTACAATTTAATATTTTTGATGATTGGAGAGTGCATTATCAACATACCAATTTGCAGCCCTCTAGCTTCGGTAGGTTTTAGGATCTGAGGGCGGATTGAAAAAGTCCGGACGGACAGGCAAAAAGCTACCGCAATACTATTTTAGTACAGAAAACTAAAAATTAAAATTTAAAAAATTATGGACCGTTAGGGGAAAAAAAATCTTGTAACCCTAGGATTACAGCATGCTTTAAAAAGAAAACCCTAAATCTTTTGAAATATAAAATGAAGGATTTTAGAAAAGAAAAATCTCGAGCCTTTCGAAATAGAGCATGAAGCTCTAGGAAAAATTTGAAACCCTTGAATTACAAAATGAGGCTGGAAAAAGACCCACTGAAACCTTTGAAGAGCCGTATGAAGCTCTTCAAAAATTACTTAAATCATGAAGCTTAAAATACAGCATGAAACTCTTTAAAAATATATTGTAAATTTGAACAATAATCATGATTCTTAAGAAAACATTTAGAAACGTTGAGACAACTGATAATGATTCAGAAAACAACATTTTGAAACTTATTTAAAGTATCCTGATTGTGAAAAAAAATCTGCTTTAAAAAAAAAAAAAAAAAAAAAAAAAGTTGATATTTGGTTAAAAGTATCGACTATATTAACAAAATTAATGCCAGATAATGAAACCTCTGACATATGGGAGAAATCATAAGAAAATGAATTATAGTGAAGTATCGAGAGGTTTCTGTAAGAAACTATTCAGTTCCTCTCTCTCTATGTATCAGTATCTCCGTTTAATGTATATCTAACACATGTTGCCCCAAAGGAAGGGGTGCTGAGGGAGGCGCGCAACTTCTTCCAGAACTGATAATCGATCCGCAGGTCTTCTTTTTCGTCAGGTGGCGAATAGGTCTCTCTCTCTCTCTCTCTCTCTCTCTCTCTCTCTCTCTCTCTCTCTCGAGACGCTGCTGTTGTTGTGATGGAGATCATATTCGTGCCTCGCGGACAGGATTGTGTGACCTCGTTATCAGATCAGGCGTCCGTGGAAGATCAGATTGTCCGGAAAGGAGATGGTTTGGGAGTTGGGAGTCGCTGAATTGACGCGAGAAATGTGGTTCGGCCATTCCGGACAACATCATCAAAGTCAGATGTATTGACTTTATTTCCAATGAGAAAAACATTGAGTTGTCTGCGTATTTCTGTCATTGTCGAATCATGGAGTGTAGGTCATGGCATCGATTCTGACTGGTGTTGGAAGTGAAATGCCTTTGCTGTAGTTTTATCAATTATTATTATTATTATTATATCATTATTCGAATATTTTCACATTTACAATGAGTGGGTATCATTAAAAGTGATTTCTTGTTTTTGGGACAGGTATAATTAATATTTGAATACCGGCTTTTGCTGTGTTCCTAAGTATTGGTCGTGTATACCGTTCTTCCATGTCGACAAAATTGATGAAATCTGATTTATGTTAGATTTCTATTGATCATAGATATTTTTTAATATTTTACAGTTATTGTATCGTGAACCTTTATACATACTATATATATATATATATATATATATATATATATATATATATATATATATATATATATTAAGTGCTGCAAGTGATATATAAGAATATATATCTTAAAGAAATTGTGTACATATATGTATGTATGTATATATTATATTTGTGAGAAAATTATGGTTTCGTAGACATCGTGACGCCGAAGTTATTTCTTTCTAATGATAACTCCCGTGTTTCAATAGCGCATAAAAGTGCATTTGTTACACATATTGTATTAACGTATCATGAAAAAAATATGCATTGATAAATGTTCCCTGTTTAGTAAAGTCGAATGTTTATCCTTAAATGTTCTTTGTGCTACAATAGTGTACGTGTTTTAATAAACTCTTGAACAGCCACTTGTAACACTGGCCTCTTGATAATTAAGCAAAAATGGAGTACTTGGTCAGGGTTTCTGGAGTTGCCTTCTATAGTGCAATAGCACTTGGTCGCTAGCGCAAAGAGACCTAAAATTTAAGGGCAAATTTCTTTGTTTATCAACAATGACAAATTTTCCCTAAGGTTATGGTTTCAGAAAAGAGAGGACTGGAGTTATAGTCGGTTCACTTAAAGTAGATTCTTGCGTGAGCCCTATGCCTACGAGACGTTTGGTTTGACGGCCTCTAATTGGCTGGTATTGGGAGGTAGGCAGCTTGCCTGTAGCCTAGAAAACTAGCAATATGTTTATATTTCTTTAATTATCTCATGCTTTGCAAAAAATAGGAAAGTTTTGGTCATTTCATAGGATTTGGTATTAATTGTACAACCAAATCATCTTTTCCTGAAATCAGTAAGATAAAACACAAAGGAATTACAAGGAGTAAAAGTGAAGAGAGAAGCATTTAATTCTTTTTACCTGTTTTTACTTATCATTAGATTTTGCATCATCCATGCGATTAAGATAAAATAATACTTGTTTTCATTGAGTAAATTCACCCTGAGTCAAGTTTGACAGTATTGCCGAGAGACAGTGATCTGCAAGACACCGTTGCATTGGTCGTCTCAGCAAGAGCTTTGAGTTGCCAATTAGCAATATAAGAAAGTTGCAGTTTCGACAATATTTACCATGTTATGTTATTACATTTTCTGTAAATAAATACACGGAATTCCCATTATGACTGTCGAACATTTTCAATCCAATATCAGATATCAGGCCGGGGGAAATTCAGTCCAGGGAAGTTGAACTCTATTGACAGATATTGCACTCTTCAACTCAGCCTATGCTTTAATCAGGTTGTTTCAGCATATTGTTTTTAATTTTCTTATGTGAATATATCTTCAAACGAAAGAGATATCAGAGACTTATTTGAGTGATATGAAATGATAATCTCAGTAAAGTGATAAACAACAAAGAACTAAGTAGGATTGTTTTCATTTCAGGTTGAGGCAAGTATATATGCAACATAATAATACATATTCGTTTTCTCTGAAAGCACCAGCATATTCAGATTGAATTTATTGTTTGAAAACACAAGTTTGATCTTATCTTGATCGCTTGAATGATGCAAAATCCAATAAGTAAAATAGGTATAAAGAATCAAATGTTTCTCTCTTCACTTTTACTCGTTGTAATTCCTTTGTGTTTTATCTTATTGATTTCAGGAAAAGATGATTCAGTTGTACAATTAATACCAAATCCTTTGGTATGACCAAAACTTTCTTATCTTTTGCAAAGCGTGAGATAAATGAAGAAATATAAACATATTGCTAGTTTTCAAAGCTACAGACGAAAATATGGATCACTGAGCGAGAGGTCTAATAAATAGATAAACTCCACAGACCCTTAATTGATTTGTGCGCCAACAGGAGTTACTTTAGCAGCTGTCAATGTCGCAAAATACGGAAAAGAATGGAATTTAGATAAGCAGTTTATAAGGAACAACAGAAATTTTGGGAAGCGCATATTGTAAGAAGTATGGAGTAAGGGAACAGAGAAGGTCTTTCTGATGAAGGATATTACGAATTCAGTGGACGCAAAACACGGGATGTTTTTCCACCGTCGGTAGCGTCAGAGCAAGGCCAATATACTAATATATATTGGCCTTGCGTCAGAGGTAGAGATTAGTAAAAGTCCCCGAGTGAGACCTTAGACAGCGGGACTAGGCTGAGACTTAGACAAAATCGCATAAAAAACATTTTTTTTCCTACAGAATAGTACTTGCTGTTTTATGGGTTGCCTTACTCTACCTCATGTGGGACATTGAAACAAGTGAAAATTTTGGGTAGTGAAGTAAAGCAATGGTAGACGAGATATAAAGAGACACGGAATGTTATCATATTGTCATAGCTTTTATAGTTTTCAGTGTGACCCTAAGGAGCCATGTATTGCAAGTCATTCATGGCTCACGTAGTTCGTAGGATTCCTACGATAATGTATATGAAAGGTACGTTGTAGAAAGTGTGGATGATAATATTAATAAGAATAATGATAATAATAATCTTTATTTTAGCTCAGGGCCGTACACAAATACAGACTGAAAGTACAAGAGACAAATATAATAATGATAATATAATAATAATAAATGTCACACACCATTAACAAAGGAATGATGACAATGAATTTTACTGAAGTTGCTACAGTTGAGTGTTCAATATCATCATCATAATAATGCCTAGATTAATAGGAAATGCCAGTTGCAATACTTTAAAAGAATACTGATATTGCTATTAAGAAGTACTGTATATCATTATTGTTACCAGTCATTAAAATGATATATATGAAAAATAAATAGAATTTTATTTAGCCGTTATATCAATACTGATGTTGGTAACACTGAATGATGATAAAAGGCAATAAGAGACTCATTGGACCACAGACCCAGCATACGAATCATGAGAAAAATAGGAAGCCTTCAGTAATTATGCATAAAACCGTCACGTAATGATAGTGGTCATTGTTGTTCATCAAAAGAGAAGTGCCAAGAAAATTTTTTTAAACGTAACACGACGAACATTCGTATCATGGTCAGTTACTGCTGCTGTGTGGGGTCTGCGGTAAGAGGTTTTAACCAACATTCTTTGGAAGCTTGAATTTCAAGTCACTGGCCCCGGTTTGCTTGCTCCATGTGAATAAATTTCATCTACTTAAATAATACAATATTAATAATTCGAACTTTCTCACAACGTATAGTACTAAAAATTCAGTAAGAATGCCTACACTCGGGGTACCCGTCATTTAAGTAAAGGTGCTTTTCCCCCATTTTTATCACTTCTTGAGTATTGGATAGGTCACTGTCAAGGTTTCATTTTCCCGTTATTACTATTCTTAGGATCTTATTGTTTAATGCCAGCACCAGACTGAGCATTGATCGTCTGGCGATAGTTCTCAACTTTGGTTTGACGGCAACAATACGGAAATCTTACAAATGTATTGTCTACTTCACGAGGGGAACATTTAATTAATGAAAACTGCAGGTCTTAGGATAAGTGGTTTATGTGCTTTTTAAAAAGGATAAAATGTAAACAACTCAGTTGCTCAGTTTTTTTGAGAAATAATCATTGGAAGCACTCCTACATAATGTGGACGAATCGGGCTTTAAACAGTCGTATTCATTATAGATTTTAATTAAAAATATAATGTTCTGCTTGATGATAAAGCAGTAGAAGGCTCTGTTGTTGTTAGCCAGTAAAAATTTACATTAGATGGTAACTTAGTTATGCGTAGTTTTTTATGATAAATTGGATGAAAACTGAGCAACTATCCGATGTGTTGCAGCGCAATTAAGGCCTGTGTTTAGGGGCCTTATGAAGTATCAGTGCGGAAAGATGAATGCATTAATTTACTTACACCAAAATCGTTACTTGATTGATAACGCGCGTACCAATACGAAAGATTCTCTCTCTCTCTCTCTCTCTCTCTCTCTCTCTCTCTCTCTCTCTCTCTCTCTCTTATACGTGAAAAAGGGGTGTAATTTTTCTTTATAATTTGCTTTTTATTAAGTATGAAAGGCATTTCCATCGAGAAGAATAAAGTATACTAATATAGACAAGTTTTGCAGCTAAATTAATATGTAATATATGCAAATGTTACTCTATACTATCCACATAGATTACATCGGATATTTTATTTTTCTTATTTATTATACCACGGTCGAGGGAGTCTCCATAGTCTCTGAAAGCCCCTTTCGTGTAAAGGAACTGACCTTCCTGTTACTCGTCGATTTTACGGATTTTGCAGATGACAGGATAATTTCAAATTTCATGCGTATAGAAAGGAGCGAGATTTGATTCTTGAGTGATGATTATAGACCGTTCTTGTACTGTATGTGTAATGGGAGACATCCCATTTTAATCCGTGTCCGTGATAAGGGAAATAATTCTTTTAAGGGGCATGATTGGCGATATCTCAGCCAGAACAGAAAAGCCTGTTTACGTCTGCCAAAGTGTATATGTATGTATATATATATATATATATATATATATATATATATATATATATATATATATATATATATATATATATATATACATATATATATATATGTATGTATGTATGTATGTATGTATGTATGTATGTATGTATGTATCACACATAGATACACTTCCATACTGTTTACGGCAGTAACACATTTGCTACATCTCTAGTCGGCCGGTCAGGGAAGTTTAGCAACATGATCTGATTTGCACTTAAATGGGTGACTGTCAGAAAAGGCCAAATGATATTTGTATATATGTCCGTAAACACGGGGATTAGATGTAGGTTTGGAAACCTCACCCCTAATGGGAGTACTTGCTGTAAACTTCCGGTTTGCTGTAAACTTCCGGTTTACAGCAAGGGATTTAGATGTATTTTGGCGACAAGCTTTTGAGTAAATATTTTGCTTGGATCGTAGTGCGAAATTGCATAAAGTTTTGCCTTGTGCTTGCAACCTAAAGTAAAGTAAATTCTTGCAATATTCTTAGCTTCAGTCACTACGACTCTATCTTGTAGATGTACTGGCAGTGCTACTGTGTTTACCTGTGTGTCAAGCAATGGTGTTAAACAGAAACAATTGCAAATTGCATTTACATTAGTGATCAGAGACACTATTTTTGAGTGGTGCACTTTCTCCTGCTGTTCCGAGTCAGACCCGTTGAAGGAAATCCTGTTTTACTATTACGTGTTAACTTAGAATGATTTCAAATTTATTTTAGTATATCTACATCGTCTCTGGTGTGGCACTAGTTAGTGTTTGTTGCTCTGTTATCGTAGCCTATAGTGCCATGGGGTTCAATAGAAACCCCTGTAATATCCCTTGCATTTTAGTGAAATTATACTTAATGTTAGTAGATGCATAGTGTTTTCTTTAGAAACAATTTTGGTAGTTAGTATTCTTTTCACAGCAATCTTTAGACTATTTTCTGTACATTGCCCCTTTTTTTGTTGGTCCTTCATAGTTCCTGATTAAGCAATCTTGTTACAAAGGCATTTTCATTGAACCAAGTCATTGATCTAGTCAATCAGTTGAAACCTGAGCTCTTAGACCCAACGAGATCCCGGCTGGGGTGCGACAGTGGTGACCTTGCCAGGATTCCATAGTATGATGTTGGCTAAGGTGGTGAATTAGGGATTCTTATGGAGTGTGAGTCTGATATGGAAAGGCTTGTAGGCTTGTAGCTTAAGCCAAGGCACTCAGCTGAATGAGTCTCTCTCAACTTGATATGAACAGCTGGGTCCGGAGATATCCACAGGCTTAGAGTTTGGTGATAGGGCCCAGTTCCTACGTGACAGGAGCCTCCTACTTAGATGTAGGTTCCTATTTAACTGATTTGTGAGTGTGACTTGGGACCTTATATCCCCGTCTGTGGCATCTTTGATGTTTTTCGATTGGTGGCCTCTATTGTTTCTTCGTCAAAGGAAGACTTTTCAAATCCCCAGGTATTGCTGGAGGAGAAAAATATCTCGACAGAAAGTGTCTTATTTGATATAACAGTGGGAGGGACGTCACAGAGGAGAGAGAGGTTAAGAGTAAGTGTAGTTACTAGGTTTGAAAGGCGGGGGTCTGGTAAAATCTTAATGACTTGCAACTGGGTCGAGAGGGGTCAGCCGCTGGATAAGGAAAGGTGTGAAAACTGAATCTGTCCCCTTTCCCATGATGTTGTGACCAAATGCAGGTGGGCAAATGTAGGTGACCTGCTAGCTGGGTAGCATAAAGTGCTAATGATTGCTAGAGGTCGTTAAAGGTGAGTATATGGAATTGGACAGGGAATTTAACAATAAACTTAAGGGACTGTCAGCATCGTGAAATCGTGGAATCGTCAGAAGGACCTCACTAAGAGTGATGCAGGTGTTCTCAAAGTCAACACGATCCGCGCTACTGCTAAGTGAGAAATCTTTACGCTGTTGTATTGCTGTGACTTGAAAGGATATTTTGAAGGTGCGAATGGTATGTCAAGCAAGAGGCTGATCTGATTTATTTTGACACTAACCTGATGTATGGTGATGTTAAGGTGTCGTTTTCATCCAGGGCTAACAACTGGGAGTGTTTATGATTTATTTGACAGCGAAACTTATCCGTGATGCTCCTATAAAAAGGGAAAAACAGCACTGGGCAGATCACCTGAGTTGCCTGACTATTTTTTTCTTTTACTTTAAACTTATGTTTCTCGGATAAAAAATGGAATTTGGCAAAAAATGCAAGCATCATTAAGTGACACATGCAACATAATCTATATATTTATATTTATATAAATAGAATATATTATATATTAAGTACACACACACACACACACACATATATATATATATATATATATATATATATATATAT
>NC_087204.1:51244721-51254721 GCF_015104395.2 Macrobrachium nipponense | reverse complement strand
TAGACGTTAATCAAACCCGTTTTAAAATCTTAACACTAAATTTTTTGGTGAGATTCACCTGCCTCATTAGTTCTTCGTTTGTTTGTAGAAGCGAACTGATTTGTATATTTGAAAAATATTATTGTTTTGTTGATTTTAACGATAGAACCTTATGGAGAGAACTCTTAACTGCACAGTAAAATGTTTGGGAACTAATTTTGGGAATGTCTCTGTCATGGCCCTAACCTTGTTCCATGGTGGAGGATTTCCCTTTTATGCTTCGTTATGTGGTTGTTTGGCTGTCGGGAAATGGCCTTTACGATACGAGGGTGCAAGGCCTAGCTACGGTTTCGTCGAGGACAGAATTTCTTTCCACCGGCCGGAACACCGGAAAAGAAGGCAAGGAAGGAGGAAGAGGAGGAGGAGGAGGAGGAGGACACAGGGAAAATGAAGGGAACGCGAGCACGGGAGGATGGGCACATTAGGGTAACATGTAGGGATGCTGTGGGGAAGGGCCGGGTAATGTTAGGGGAGTAGAGATTGTGCCCTTCGACAATGGATGTACATCATGGGAGAAGAGGCGGAGTGATTTTAAGTCGTAGCATTCACCCCCCCCCCCCCCCCCCCCCCCCTTCCAAATATGCAAAAGGATTTCTCATTTGACTTTCATCCGGTGCTTCTTTCCCAAACCACTTGTCAGTACATTGCCATATATCGACATCAGTTACCTACGTTGCTAACTATAGAGCATTTTTCTGTTTTTTAAAATCTATACTGGATGCACCTGCTCTGGCTTAGATCTTGTAAAGACTACCCGCATTGTGTTTCTAGAAGTATATACTAGAGTCTGTTATGACAAAGTTTAGGCTCCACGTCATTTAACAGTCCTTGGAAATGATTATGTCTTATTATCCTAAGACAACGTTAACCATTACCGAAGTCGCCACAGCGGTACCTCCGTCTTGGAATTCCCTTGACTTTATAATTGAATTGTTAATTTTGTCAGTGATTTTTCTCATATATATATGTATATATATGTGTCTTGTGTCTAATGAAGCATTTTCTTCCTCATGTGAACATTGCGACGTTGTCTCAGGGGGTCTTTCCAGAGAAGGAACCTACGTATTTATTTTTAGCTGGTGAATCAGGGATGAACTCGTGTACACACCGTATAGATATTAAGGCCTTGCCATTCCAGTACCTCTCGTAAAATGTTCATGACTACCCAACTCTCCATATTTCTTTCAATAAGTCTTTTATTTTCTCCTCCAACATCTGTTTTTATTCCTTCACTTTTCAGTCTCTTTGGTACCATCATGGACTTCCACAACCCTTCCATCTCCATCCACCTCCGTGGTTTGAGCCTTATCCCATCATTAATTCATTTCTACATATATGCACTTCTCACATTCTTCGTATCAAACGCTCCTGATAGCCACATTTTCATCAATTTAAACTTAAACCAATCCAAACTTTGAATTCAACTAAATGGTAATGATCAGATATCACTCCAGCCTGTCTCTTCACACCTTTACATCTTCCATTCATACTTCACCTACTGCGTACTAACGCTTAATCTAGCAAAGGTTTTTGCTCATCATTGTCTCTTCCAAGTGCACGTGAGAATATTCCATTTTGAAAACCATCTATTTCCAACAATCAAATCTTAATTAACCTAATGGAACCATCTTTACATATCCAATCTCCCCAGCTTGGCTCAAATTAAAACCGTCACTTTCACGTGTCAAACATCCAGCTTTCTCCTCCTAAATATATTATTTATCATAAAAGATTTTTTCTGCTCATTACATGCGTGCACTTTTAGAAGTGATGACTTTGTATATTGTTTGCTTTTTATTTTCTTTTTTTTTCTCAGTAAAGGATATGGGGATGCAACCGCCATGCGGCTATTTCGTTAGTTTAACATTACATTAACCTCCGTGAGTGCTATTATTTTTCCCATGGAATTCCAGTGGAAGACGTTTCAGGTGACTTTTAGGGGATATCACGTCCCACCAAGGGGCACAACAGCCCTAGCCACTCCTGCCATGAGGTTCATTTAAAGTGTTCTAACCATTACCACTTCACAGGGTCGCAATGTTCTAGTTGGAACTCTTCTGCCATCCTGGGAGGCCCGGAGGAGAGTAGAGTTAATGAACGGATATTGCATTAGAACCTAAAGCCACCGGGATTTTGCCAGGATTTATATATATATATATATATATATATATATATATATATATATATATATATATATATATATTAGATATATATATATATATATTATATATCTACTATATATTATAATATATATATATATATATATATATATATATATATATATATATATATATATACATCCACACCTACATAAACACATCCATACTTAGATGACTCCAGGATGACTCCAGAACGTCTTGGCTTTCAATTATCATCTACTGTTTTGGGATGTGGTTTTTGCTTATGCTCCTTTCCAAGCATTTCTACAGTCCATTACAATTGAGTGACTGTCAGTGGCATAATTTCCTTAGGCTACCAGCAACATGGCTGTTTTTAGCAGACTATGCCCTTATCACTGTCCGTGTCCATGATTGGAACCCTGTGTATCTCATTGGTGAGGTGAGCTCCCCGAAAATCTGTACAAATATGCTTACACACACACACACACACACTTTGAGAACAGCTTTTCGGAAGAAAAATTGTAAGAAAATTTAAGATATTTGACATTAACAGTTTTATTTTTTACATTCTTCTCTATTCTTTTTATTTTTTCTTTCGGGTATCATTGATGTTGGGAAAGTTTGAAGTCCATGGCATTTGCTGATTCATATTCTTTACGGCATTTCGTTTTTTCCCCTGTCAGTGATTCATGAATTCGGTGTTTTCTCTGTGATGTAAGGTAAAATACTTCTGTCTAAATTATAGCATTTAGTATGCAGGCAAGTCATGTCAGTAAACTATATAAGTAGATGTAGTCTCTCTCTCTCTCTCTCTCTCTCTCTCTCTCTCTCTCTCTCTCTCTCTCTCTCTCTCTCTCTCTCTCTCTCCCCTTAATAATACTACTGGATATTTTAAATTTGTTTGACGATAGTTGAAAAATCTAGGACCAGAGGTCACATATATTGCGAGAGTGCTGACGAATTAAAAGTGTTCTGCTTATAGTTTCGGCTCCCTTCAAAAGTCCTATTATTTCAGGGTTTTGATCTTCTGTTGTATTTGAACGTTGCCAGGGTATGGGATTTGCAGTTTACTACCATTGATATTAATTTATATACATTGCCATGTCGGTCACCAGGTCTGTCATTCTTCATTATGGAGAATGACATTAGCTAACGGTTGCCAAAGATTCTGAGTGGTGCTTTTATCTAGCTATTAACAGTAGAAATTCATCTTGCGATTCTCTTTAAGGGAAATTGTTATTTTTCCACTGGTCCTCGTTGGAAATAGTATGGGTAATGAGTTTTTTGTCTTCTTGCGAATGCGTTCTTCCATAGTTTGTGATTATACATAAGTCAGGGACTGGCATTTTTATTTTAGAAGCCGTGTATCAAGGCAGGAAAGACGTTTTTCAAAGCACATTCATCTTAAGGCTTCGATGTCAAATGAAAATAAGATCATGAAGTTCATGATCATTGCAATCATATCGAATATATCATCACTGCTCCTGCTATAACTAGTAGTAGCCTTTTGGTCCAAGAAACAAATCTTCCCTTGGCAAAATCTGTTTTCCGCGAATGAAGCTGAAGGGAGATGATCCTCTTGTCACCATCTGCCTGGCGGAAGAGCCTTTCGTTGTATAAGGAAAAAGGTTGCTTCCTTGGTGCAAGGTAAGAGCCTTTCCTTAAACATATGTTCAGGAATGTTCATGGTTACCGTTTCTGATCTGTATAGCATATTATCTGGCCAGTCTCTGATAATATGTCGTTCAAATGTATCTTCATGTGGTGGTTTAGTCAAGTTAGCAGGCGATTTTAGATCTGAAAACCATCGTTCATTGACAAAGACAGACGGATGAACTGTTGAATCTGTTCTAGTGCCTTGTAGTTTAATATGTTACTAGCGTGATTAACAACCAAGGGAAGGAAAAGTATTCATAGAATTAAAACCATCTATGGCAAAATAAATTACTTAAAGAAACTACACACACACACACACACACACACACATATATATATATGTGTGTGTGTGTGTGTGTGCATGTACGTGTGCGTGTGCGTGTTTCGAAAACGTTATTTGTTTTACGATATATGTTTGAATTCTTAGTATACTTCCTTCCCTCAGGTAACAATCACGATAAACACATATTAAACCACTATGAAATTCAGGGCCTCTGTAACACGGTTTTTTGGACTTTGCTCCTTATGAAAGCATCGGATGTAGCTGAAAGTTGACATATGTATATTTTACAACCACACACAAATTTTGTCAGCATTATCAGTAACCTAAACCCATTAGTTTTAATTTTTATAGAGTAAAAATTATCTAGCCGACGCCATGGCCAATGATTACGAGCCAAGAGTCGAAAAGCATTCATTACGTAAACAAAGTAAACACCGTTATACGAAATGTTGCCCCGCCCATCCACCAGACAGAAACTCATTCTTGTTCCATTGGCTCTGAAACCCAAGCAGTCAAGAATGGCTAACAGGATTTGGAATTGTCCTCTTGGTTGCAAAACTGCATATTTGTCTTACGACTTGCAACTTTATACAGTCAAGAAAAAGCCCGTGGCCATACTTACTATAGCCTGAATAATTAATTATTCAGTTTCTAGTTTAAATCCAATGTTTATGGTCTGATTTGTATTTAGCGTAACGTGATTATAATACTTGTAATGTCATTCAGGATTTTGAACATTTCCATTAACTATTCACTATGCCACCAAGAGAGAGAGAGAGAGAGAGAGAGAGAGAGAGAGATTGTATGTAAACAGTCTTTATATAACTATTTTTGTTAAAATAAGATTTTTATCCAAAGTAAATACAAGCTTATATGTGCTAAAATCTCCAGCAGACCAACGGATCATCCGATATAATTATTTTTCTTCTTTAGGCCGTACGACCGTGTTGGATATAAAGACTTTATGAATGGCGGAACGATACATTAGTAGTGGGTGGGGTATCTGTGCTAGCGTAGTAATACTACTGTATTAATAGCAGTAATATACATGAATTAAACGTTTAGGGCAACTGCTGGGATCCGTGAGGATCATTTAGCACTTCTTACAACTACTCGAGAAATGAGTTTTTATAGCCAGAAGTTAAATTTTCTAATCCAACAATGCCCATGATAGCCTTCAGTGTTATCCTGAATTATAACGAGGCCAAAGTGGGTGGAGCCTCATGAAGTCATCATTCTGACGATAATTATTGGTGAAGGTTTAAAGCCAAAATCCGGTACCGGCTACTTTTTTTCAGTAAATAGGTAGATAGCCAATAGATAAAAATTGCTTGACAATGAATATAGCAGTTATCAAATCAAGCTTGTCTACTATGTTTTTGAAAATTACCAACTATTCCCTACATCTTGTCAATCTGATTGAGACCTATAAAGTAGACTGTAATTTCTTAGGAAACTTATTTTGGGAGTTAGACTAATAATCGAAATGTTTTTGTATCTATTAACATATTTTGTTGGTTTGTTCATTATGACAATTATCAGTGTAGAAGTTTCAGAGTTCATAAAGGTGTACTGCTTTGCTTGTATTTACATTTTTATGTCATTGTTGCCAGAGGTCTACCTTCGTTACGTATAGCCAATCATCCATCGAAAAAGAGGGAAGAAATGCTGTCATAAGTTACGTAACGAGTGCGTTCGAAACCTTTTGCCTGAGTATGTTGGCCCGTATTAAAAAAAAGTAACTTTTACATTATAAATACCAAATTTATTCAGACTACGTAATGCAGAATACTGTCAAAATTTATGTGTAGATATAATGTGTATTCTGAATAAACGTTTATTTTATTTATGCTAGGCATAAAAGTTATTGCGAAAAAAAACCGTGTTACAGAGGCCCTGAATCTCATAGTAGGTTTGTTTTATTAAACAACAGTTGGTCTTTGTGGGAAAAATATATTAATGCGATATAATTGTGGTCAGGAGGAGCGATTGCATACTTCTGGAATGTCTTAAGAAAATAAGATAATTTTTCCTTTCTCAAATCATTTTTCATGCTAAATATTTGGTGGCCAGATGTTGCATTTGCTTGGACTTCCGCTCTTTATCATTTCCCTTTTAAGTCTCTGTTATTCATTCTCTCTTCTCACGAGCTTGCTCGCTAGTTTTTTTTTTTTTTTTTTTTTTTTTTTGCCGAACACTTTTATTAACTTCTCCTTCACCTCTTTCAGTGGGCGTTTCATCTCTGTGCGTCTGGAAGTCTGGATTGAGGCCCTACGGCATTTTTCTTTTATTTCCTGGAAATTACGGGAGATGACGAGACGCGCCCAATGATACTCATCCAAGGAGAGATTGTTTGTACATAGACTTTTAATTAACATTTCAGGAGGGAGTGATGCGCTTTTGTAAGACCTAAAGCTGAAATGTGACGTGGAATAGAGATACTTTAAATAGAGTCCGCATACAATATCCTCAGTTGTAATTTTCTTGAGTGCTTAGCTGCATATTTTTGGCAACGGAATTTTTACTCTCTTCACCCTCCCCACTCCCTCATTTCCAAAAAGGAATTGGTCGCTTCTAATTGTTTCATTCTGAAGACTAATTTTCTTCCCGATAACGGTGTCCATGCAATTATATATTTTTTCTCACCTCTCGGACGCGGGGATTGTATTATTATTGTTTATGTTCTTAGTTTTCTAAAGTGTTATATTACCGTTTCGAATACAGAACATTGAGATGAGCAATATGGTATTTTCATGATGGGAAAACGAGATTCTACATTGGCTCGTGCAACGATTTCTGCACAAGACCAATAAGATCGATGCAATTTTTAGATTTCGGTTCGGTGAAATTTATTGCTTTACATTTTTTTAATATACCTTCAGTTGAAATGTATGCATTTGGGTCAGGCCATTTCCGTCTGGTCAGTAGTATGATTGGTTGGCAATATAGTTCAAACGTAAACAAAATAGCAATTATGTAGACATCTTGTTTGATTTATTTATGCCTTGGAAGAGCATCAATTCCTAGATCTTCATGAATTTGAACTGGCATGGAGTGTCTAGTAACGAAATGTAATGTACTATTTCGGAATCCAAAAGTCCTTTGGGCATCCTTTCGCACTTTCTGTTTATTCCTTACATTAAATTTCCGTCCGTCCTTCTGCAACTTCTGCAAAGGCCAAGGTGAGATGTTGGAACAATAGTATGGATTTTATACGAAACAGAATGAATAGTAAGATAAGGTTAAGCGGGTCATAGAGTAACTGAAGCAAGGAAGTTATCATGTGTGTAAGCGATTTGGATTCCTCACTGAAGTCAACGGTGCAGTGTATGAAAGGATTGTTGAGCCAAGTCACCCTTATGGAAGTGAATTGTTGATGCTGATTGCGTATTAAAGGAAAAATGTTGAAGTTGTTGCAGAGATTTGGTTGTGTAGAAAGCCATAAAGGTTACTACAGATGAAAGGATGAATCAGTGTTTGGAGGTTGTGCTGTCGTGAAAATACTGGATGAAGGTATGTTAGTGAAGAGTATACACTTTAAAATTGTTATGAAAGAGAAGAAGAAATAAATGTGGTAGTTAGATGGCGTGGAAGGCACTCGAACAGTTGGCCCTAAATCTAGGAAACAAGAGAATGCATGCACGATACAGAGTAATGGCGCATTGTATAGTGATGCAATGCTGGTGACCCTTTATAATAATGTACTAGAGGGTGTGTTGCATATATATGTTTGTGTGATGTGCATGTGAGTGTGCGATCATTCCGGTGGTACCATATTTTTGGGGATAATTTTGGAAAACGTTTTGGTATCAGACAAACGTAGCTGTGGGCTTAGTTGCGTCCTGGGGCAATAACTAGATATTATTGATGAGGTTTGGCTCTAGATAAATTTTATGTAATATGTAGTATATATATATATATATATATATATATATATATATATATATATATTATAATATATATATATATATATATATATATAAATGGATGTATGTATGTGTGCCCCAGCATAACTCTGAAATGCATTGAACAATTCCAACCACACTTGGTATGCATATAACTTACTATCTGGGAAAAGACAACACTGGCTCCTAAGAGGTTGTGGGGTGGGAAGAGGGTGACATATTAAAAGTAACTGAAAACGACAGATATTAGTTTCTAATCCATAGTTTTCGAGTTCACCGAGATGAATAATGACACTCCTGGTGTACTTTAAGTTCAAGCTCAGCCCCAATAGGACGCAGGCTTGGGGGAGGGGCAGTGTTGGGCCGAGAGAAGGGGTGAAAAGAAAAGACAGATATTAATGTCTAATCCCTGGTATTTTTCGAGGTCGCTCAAATGAGTAATGACACTCCCAGTGCCCTTTAAGTCCAAGTTCAGCCCTGAGAGGAATAGGGGGTTAGAGGGGTTTAATAATTAAAAATTTCGAAATTGCTGGGCGCTGTACTTGAAGCAACTATCTTAACAGGAAAGGGTGAGAGTGAGGGGAGGGAGAGAGTAGAGGAGGTGTTAGGGAAGAGAAAGAGGGAAAGAGTGATTTACAGAAAGAGAGAGAGAGATTAGGTTTATCGGTTGTCATTCAGTTCGGTAGCCCCGGGTTGGCCAGATAGTGTACACACCACACACACACACACACACACACACACACACACACACACACACATATATATATATATATATATATATATATATATATATATATATATATATACTAGCTTAATTACTAAACTATACGTGCATTAATTACTAAACCCTTTTCCTTGACCAAGAGTAGCATCATACAATCCGGAAAATGATCACTGCTTTATACACATTTGTAACTTGTGAATCGTTGGTGCGTTTTTCTCCCCTTATAGTTGCATCATGCACCTGTATAGAGAAGGATCAAAGGCATTGTATTGAACTCGCCTGCAAACACTGCTCCATTCAACCATATTCTACATGCACTTTGACACTTCCTAGATACTTAGGTCCTTTCTCCCTGGTAACTTTTTTCTTAGTATATCTGTCCAGCGCTTTCTGTCATTTTATCCTCCGTCTGTCTACGTATACTCTCTCTCTCTCTCTCTCTCTCTCTCTCTCTCTCTCTCTCTCTCTCTCTATATATATATATATATATATATATATATATATAAAAAAAAATATGTATGTATAGAGAGAGAAGCGGGGAAGGAGGGGGAGGAACGAGAGAGAGAAGCAAAGAGAGAGAGAGAGAAAGCTGTTGATCTTAGTTTCACAAATATTAAGCCACAAGTACCGTTTTATATCTAATTCATTACACATTGTGAGTAACTTACACCCAAGGAAAATTATAAATAATACAATGCCACTGTATCGCACCGGCCAGGATTCGAACCATGGCCTGGGTTAGAAATAACAATGGACAGTGACTGCTTATCCGGTTATCAATAGAGGTACAATTTGGTAACGACTCTGCTTCACTGTGCATAAGCATTTGTCATATATAATTCCCTTTGGGTTCGAGTTATTTTAAAGGTGTAGTGAACTGAATATTGTGCGGTGTTTTTCTCATATATATAATCTAATTATTTATTTATTTATATAATATAATATATTAATATATATATTATTATTATTATGTTATATAATATTTATATATATGTGTGTGTGTGGGTGTGTATTATATATATATATATATATACTATATATATATATATGTGTGTTGTGTGTGTGTGTGTGTGTGTGTGTGGTGTGTGTGTGTGTGAGAGAGAGATAGAGAGAGAGAGTAGAGTAGAGAGATAAGAGAAGAGAGAGAGAGAGAGAGAGAATAAATTTAATTTGTTGCGTGACTTTCATTTCTGTAGCCTATCCTGTTAGGAAACGATTGATCTGTTCACACAGAAACATAATGTATTAGTTAATATATATATATATATATATA
>NC_087204.1:51189721-51239721 GCF_015104395.2 Macrobrachium nipponense | reverse complement strand
TTAAATAGGTAGAAACTTTGAGATACCTAGGAAAATGATATCCTGGGGAGATTAATTAAGTAAAAAAGTAAATTAGACGATGGTCAGGTTGCATAAGATTTGGAAATCGTATGGTCTGAAATTGCAAATGAAAGCAAGATTATGATTTAGTACGACCGGCTTTGCTATATGGGCATGAATTCTGGAATGAATGAATCAATATAAAATATGTTGTCGAATTAAGAGTAAAGCTTTACGAAGGCGAATAATAGGAATCAGATGACACCAGAGGAGTTGGAAGGCCCAGGCCTACTTTGGTGAGATCTGTGAGAAGGAGGGAGGCTGAGGATGATGGTGATGATGAGGAATATTTCATGGCTTTGGTTCATGCACCAATCATGATGTGTTAAATGCTTGACTATGCATGCTTGCGCATTACTGATTTTGTTACTGATCATTAAGCGTTCAATGCTTGACTATTCATACTTGGTGAGAAATTGACAGAAGCAATCATTATTTGCTTAGTGCTTTTTGTATTTGAATTTATATTTTTGTCCGATAATTGCCACTAACGCGGTCATAGGTTAGTGTCCACATTTTGCCGTAGGCCTACTGGATGAGAGTGCATTTTTATTACATGACGATAACATTGTTTAAAGAAAGCCAACCATTATGGTTCTTATTGAGTTTGATTGTATGATTGTCGCTATGTAGGTAATTACTGTGGTGCCAATTGGGATTGAACACATACGCAATCAGTTCACTACATGTCACTGACATCTGGTAGCAATTGTTTGGCCTTGGTGCCTAAAGTTTTATTCCTTTTTTATTAGGTCGCTACTCAAATAGTGTGAGATTGTGTTCCTTTACCTTCGCTAGCAATATTTCTTTGTCAATTTTAACGCCCATTCTTCTCAGAATTGTGGTATTTTAATTTTTGTGTCTATACTTTTCATATTTTATGGCGTTTCTCTTGTGTTTCATGAAAGGGTATTATTTAATTTAAAGATGTGTTTATTTTACAAATAATTCTGTGTAGGTGAGTAATGTTGAACAAGCCGTTGTTCATTATCCTCGTGAAATCCGAAATGATCAAGTTGAAAATTTAATCGTTATTCATCAGGATGGAATGGTGTGGTGAGGGACTGACGGAAAATGATTTTGCGTTGATATCTCTCTCTCTCTCTCTCTCTCTCTCTGATTTTTTGTGCCATTTTTTTCATGTTTACATCATGAGAAGTGAATATATGATTCAGAATATAACCCTTCTTAACAATTTTTTTTTTTTAAACTTTTGGTAGATACAAAACCCAGAAATTTTGCTGCGGAAGAAATGGCTGTTTTTCATACTCGATGGTGTGTTGATTATCTCACTCATTTCGCGCCTTCCTCCCCTTTTTAGACTATATAGAGTAAAAAAAATCATAATTAAATTTTTTGCCTGCCATTAGAATGGTAATGGCGATGTTAGCGATATGTATATGCCACGCACCTGCAATGCGGCTTCCATTTCCGAGCACTGCAAGCGCGCATAAACATTCCAAATCTTTGGATGTTTTAAATTTGAGCAGACGTTCCATACCCCGGTATTTCGACTTTATTACTTGTTAAATTCCCCCACCTCTCTCTCTCTCTCTCTCTCTCTCTCTCTCTCTCTCTCTCTCTCTCTCTCTCTCTCTCTCTCTCTCTCTCTCACACAACAAGCCATACCTTTTCCCCGATATTCAGATTGATTTTTTTGAGTGGAGTTATGCACAAAGGTGCCGGTGTGACATCTTCCAGTGTTACCGAGTGCATTTCAAATATTTTTACGTTTTGCATTTGAGCGGAAGTGATGTACACAATTCTGTTGTATGTTTATATTTAATTTACGTTCTCTATTCACTCATTCCAAAATGAGAGAATTAATGAAAGTAGGGCGGGGTCGTTTAAAAAATCGTCTCCCTTGAACTGGGCCAGAAGTGTCAAAACGTACACGAGAGATCATACGTACATAGTGCTGATTCAGTTGTATATAAACCCTACCTCCGGGTCCGGGATGGGCCCATTGTCGGGTATCAGAGTTTTGCATAGGAATATGTAAGGAAAATCTTTCAGAATCACCTCAAAAACAACAGGGCTGCAGATTGTCAACTTTACATGCAGTCACCCTCATTAAGATCAAGTTCAAGGCTCAGGATGGGTAACACAATAGGATCCGAAAGTTTTACTTGGAACACATAGAAACATCTCGGTCTATATAATATTATATGTTTGCAAGCTGGGCAAAGTGTCCCAGTGGACCTCTAAATTAAGCAAGCTTTGATCTTCTGTCTTGTCTTAAATGTGAGTGATATTTTAACGTATAGGTCTTTGGGATGTTTTATAATTGATAGATATTACCGAGTTAATAGACACTCTAAATCTTGAGATTTCTGGAAAACGAACATTTCTTGATATTTCGTTTTAGTTTTCATTTCCTTAGTCCATTATTTCCTTTATCATTTCGTTGAATATAATAAAAGGTTTTTGGCACTAACCTATTATACGTTGGTAAACGTGGTCAATTAAGTTAATATTGATGCTTGCATTTTATTGTGCGTGCTTGCTCGTATAAAGAGTGCTGTGCCTTCATGCTGTAAAAGGATCCGCAAATATCAATAGTCCATTTCATAACGTCAGTACCTCTCCTGACCTATGTTCCGAACTAAGTGGACTGATGAATACCATCCATGTCAACATTGACAGCATGGAAATATGCTAACTTTGATTATTATTTACCATTTGAAATTGAATTTGTCTAAAACAACTTCAACTATTTGATTTAACATTTAGGCGTCTGGAATTCTTAATTAATAGTGATCGAACGAAAATTTTACATGAAGCTCAATGTGAATCACGAAGTACCATTCATTCCGAAATTAGTATTGTCGATTGATCAGCTCACAATATTGGGTGGAAATTTGTGGAGGGAATTTGAATTTTCTGAAATAAAACGGATAATTATCAGGCGCTTTGTCCTTTTAATTGATTTCCTACATGTACTGGCGTTACAACACCAAAGGTCATGGACACCGAGTGTCCTGACTTGAAGAAAGAGCATCTTGTGAGAGATTTTTGAAGCTGTCCGACAGGATCTCCGGTGGTTAACGTCGATTGGCAGACATTAGTGCCCCTCGTTAACCTCTGATAAGTGGTAGTGTGGTCGTTAATCTTCCGAAGGGGCTGGTGTAGTACTGAAGGAGAAGATTGAGGGGACCAAAGGGGCTAGTGGGGACTATTGAGTAATGTAGACCAGGTCCAAGGAGAGAGAGGAACTGTCAAGGTGGACTTTTTGAGTAGTTTTGAGAGAGAAATACAGAAAAAAGGAGAAAAATAGAAATGAATGTAAGGACATAGTACTGGAAAATTTTGCCTGGTGATATGAATACATAATACATAAGAATGCATTTTTCCACACACACACACACACAAACACATATATATATTATATATATATATATATATATATATATATATATATATATATATAATACATAAGAAGCATACACACACACACACACACACACACATATATATATATATATTATATATATATATATATATATATTATATATATATAATAATATATTATATACGTATATATACATATATGTATGCGTACATGTATATATAAAGAATTTTGAAATTACACAAAACATGTAGAAGTCCAGTGATGAGGTAAGTAAACAAATAGATAAATAAAAGAAGACGAGAGAAGGCCAACTGACATCGGCACATTCCGTGTATTCATTAGTAGTCCTGACGGGGAACTGTTGGAATATTAGTCTTATTTACAACTGACGTCGGTTCGTGTCTTATCCTGGCCTGACCATTATGCCTCTGGCCCCTTCATAAAGAACTCTGGCTGTTTTGATCGATACCATTAGTTCCTTTGATAAGGATGCTGGGTAATATCACGCCTCTTCGGAAGGGTGACCTCCATCAGTGGTGCAGTAGGATAATTGCCAGTGGCGTTATTCGGCTTCAGTTATAAATTAAAATTGGATGGATGGGTTTGATTACTTTTCCCTGGTACTATGGCAGTAGGACATAGCATTTATGATAATTTTCCTACTGACTAAAGCAGTAATAGATTATTGTTTCCTAAGTTTTCTTGATTGCAAAACTAATATGATCAAATCATGCAAAGTAATGTATTCAAGTAGAGGATTATTTTTTTAATAATACTTTCATTAAGGTTTCTTATTATTTATTTTAGGGAAATTAAAGGAGAGAGGTCCTTTTTGTTTGCATGCGGACGGTTAATTCCAGCAACGGTAGAAATGCATAGTTGTTCTTGGTAAAGGATGAATGGACAGGATATTCATCGTATATTAGCATCTTGTAATGTAATGAATAGTGCCGAAAAGCAATTGACTTCTCAGATATACTCATGTTAAATTTTAAGGCCTCAGATTCGCTAGTCAGTGGTCATGATTCAGTTTATCTCATATATTATTTATGGATGAAAAAAAACTTTAAAAATTTCTCTAATTTTAATTCGCTTTTTTTTCAGGTATGTATAGCTAGTCACCGAGAGAAAATGTTCGGCCATAATGTAAGTAGAATGCGTCTCTTTCTCATCTTACTAGCAAAACCCCCCATTACTCTATAGTGTAGTTAAGATCTGTGCCGACCAGCCATTGTAAGTCTTAAAGAACATCATCCTATTTCATTGGGCTCACCTAATCCAAATATAATGGTACTGTATGATTTTATTTTCCTAATGCTGTATGAAGAAGAGTGGTTGTCCCTCCAGAACTAAGAGTAAACATCTCAGTCTGCGTGAAACTCATAATTTCTTATAAAATTAAGATTCATAAAGAGGCTAAGGCAATTGGGAAAAGGAAACACATTTGGTCAAATTTCGCTGATAAGTATAATCTGGTAAGCAATATCTCGAGGCAACCCTCGGCTCTCTCAGATGACTTCCTAGTAACTTGTGACATGTGGTGATAAATGTCCACCGAACACCATGCGCACAGCTTCATCCATGTACCCCTCCACCGCATCCTTTTCAGCGTACAACCTTCGCAAGGCACACCGTGTTGAAATTAGGGGCTTCTTGTTGTTAATCGATTGGGGTGAGAAACGAATCCTTGATATTATTGCTTCAAAGGTGTATGAAGTTTTAAACTAATTATGTGTTCGATATAAGAATCCTCTAGGCAGGACTGATTCATTATCTGTAGAGACCAGCGAGTCATTTCTGCAGAGAAAAAGGTCTACGCTTCCGAACTCAAGTGGAACCCTTGGAATAACAGCTGAACTACCACAAATCAAACATGGTTTTGAAAAATCTCGTGAATCCAAAACTAAGGTGGCTCCATTAATAGAGCAAAGTTTTTAATACTTATCAGACCAATATTTATCCATATATGTGGCCTCGTATCCGGATCACTAGATATAGCATCCAATTACTCTTTGCATCCAAAGCAACAGTGATCTCCCACCACTAAATGATTGCTTTACAGAAGAAAATATTGACATAAGTCGACACTCTTAGAATGAACTCATCAGCCAAGCGAGACCACTTCCCTGCCATACTAATGATACCATACCACAGAAACTACGAAACCCTTCTCTCTCCTTTGGCAAGAATTATTAATAGATAATGACTAAAATTAACAAATAATGTACCATAATTTCCAGATATTTAATCACTGCTCAACACTTGGCAAAACAGTGAAAGCTATCTCTGGAATTCATACTGCCCAATATCACTAAGTTCTCTCATAAATATCTTTGAGGAAATCGTAAGGAAAGCTATCGTCAAACATCCGGATAAAAAAGCTTGGTTGGTAAGGAGAGCAATATTCGCTTTTTAGCTTGACCTCTTCAATTCTTTCAACAAAATTGATAACTTCATAATATGGAGAGAGAGAGAGAGAGAGAGAGAGAGAGAGAGAGAGAGAGAGAGAGAGAGAGAGAGAGACCGGTCTGATAGTGGATACACAATTTTCCTTCGAATAAAACACTTATGTATCAGCTAGTAAAGTTGATCCAAACAAGCCCAAATCATATAAGGTGTTCCACAAGAAACTATTCCCAGTCCTGCTCTCTTTATCAAAATGATTGGTGACAGTGGGAGCAACCTGGAAAGATCATTTATGTCTGTTTATTGACAACGTCTATTTGAAGATGTATCAGACTCCAGTGAGAACTGTGCAAGGTTCAAAATGAACTGATGGAAATAAAAGAACACGAGATCTATATGGAAATATTACTAAAATAACACAACCGATGAATGATTTGGGAGTCCTCACCTCGGTACTTAACATGCCCAACCTATATCGAAAGAATCATAGCAAGTTGTTGTTAGCAGTTGGCATACATAATAAGAACATTACTGAAAAGAGATATGAGCACCATGAACACACTACTTAGGAAATTGATTTGACTAATTTTTATCACTTGCTCCCCATTGTGGTGTGCACACCAACTAACTAGAGCGTCTACTGTCTAATTTTAGCGTCAAATATTAATATCATTTGTGACCTTCCCTCCCTTGCTAAACTAAAGACTGATACCAGATATCCACCATGGGCAAATACCCTAAAATTCTACAAATCTACAGAATTAAATATAGATTGATATCAAATCTTCCAAGTCATCCACTAACGGCAGACCACCTTTCCCTTCATAAACCCAGAAGTGCCAGAGACTCTCTGACACTGCCCGCTCTATATATCTTGAATCAGCTGAGTTTGCTCGCATGGCCTTGTTAACTTATGAGAATGTCGACCTCATTATATCTGGAACATTACGAATCAGCCCGTTCACAATTTCAAGCCTGTGTGAGACTATTTCCTGGATATCCTGCTGGATGAATGAAGCGCAGGCTACGCTGATTTTAGGTGCAATTCTAACTCATTCTAGCACCTTGTATTAAATTCTGAAGTCAGATCCAGCACCGTTGCTTTTAGTAAGTGTAATGACTAATATTTCGTTAAGTCCACATAGAGGAGGGTTAGACAAGGTAATCATTATCCCGGGAGGCGTAGAATGATCTTCAGATAACCTCTCTCTCTCTCTCTCTCTCTCTCTCTCTCTCTCTCTCTCTCTCTCTCTCTCTCTCTCTCTCTCTCTCTCTCTCTCTCTCTCTCTCTTCTGGTTATTGAATTTAGTGTAGAGAATGCGATGAGCTTTATAATAGTTCATCAAGAAAGCAGCGAGTCAAAATAATATTTGTGGGTTTGTATATGTGAAGTCTCGGCCAAAGGATTTGAATTGGGGACTGGTGTTTTGTTTCCACACTGTTTCTTGTAGCAACTGTAAATCCCATAAGTTTTTATTTTAGATGAAACTGCTGAAGACGTGGTTTCGAATTTGTAGTTTGGCAGGCTTAAGCTTCAGGGTGTACTTATACAAGTATCTGGTGCTTTCAGGATATCCACTTTTACAGGACAGATTATGCAAATAAGTTGTTGAATTAAACCTCTTATTTCAGCATACAGTTACCATTATTTTGTCCCGGAAAGTAGACATTTATGTTGGGTGATATAACACGACTGACGATGTTTACTTTATTCCAGCTGTACTGGTTGAGACAACCTTAAAGGCGGGCATGAATTTAGCCTAGGGTTTTGGCTGGCAGCGTACATTTGGTTTATAAATAATTATTTATATCTGAACTGGTTCTTGTTTTATATTAGTTTCACATATAACTACATAATGACATTATTAAAAACAAAAGACATAGATGTTAGTTTTGTCTTCTCTCACTACGTGCACATTTTTCTGTTCAACTAATTTGCCTCATTAAAATGGAATAGTAAAACCGGCACAGTCGTTATACTAGAATTAGTAAGAAGCAATTTGCGTAATTTCAGTAAAAAATATCGTCCCAAAAACTCCAGAAAAAGTTTGCTGAGATAACAAGAGGAAAAATTAAAGTTTTGGTATTTGTCAATTATTCTGATAAGAAAAGATTAGAAAATGATTGTATTTTCCTGTGAGCTCTAGACAAAATATCCGTTCTGAGTAAGGAAAAGCAGGTATTTAAAAGGTTAGAAAAACTTCATTTTACAGTGGTTTAAGCAGATCTCATTGTAATCACACGCGTACGTATACACATATATATATATATATATATATATATATATATATATATATATATATATGTGTGTGTGTGTGTGTGTGTGTGTGTGTGTGTGTGTGTGTGTGTAAAACGCAGTATGTATACATATATTGTTTATGTGTAACACATGTAGTGTCTAGTACTTTAACTCCATCTAAGCCTTGAGGTCGTCCAGTGGAGGCCAGCATCCCTTGCTGCCGGCTCCTATATAGAATCCTATATAGAATTAAGGTGCAATGGTCCGAGTTTCTGAACAGTGTATATCGTTCCTAGGGTCTGGATTGGCCTTCTCGACAATTGTATGTTACTATAATTTTTTACGGTTTGTTATTACATGCCAAGCCGGTATCACAGAAAGGATTGGCTTATCAAGAAACACAAGACGGCGATCACTGTCAGTGCTATTATATTTTCTTAATCATGGATGTGCCACATTTGCCAAAACTTCCGCAATATGAGGTGCCTTATACACCCACACAAAAGACTCATCAACTTGAAGTCAGACCACATACAAATACTTTGCCATCACCTGTTATCTGGTGCCCCATCTGCCGCTACCTAGAAGTTAAGGCCCATTCGTTCCATCTATCTAGTTCTTCTGTAAAGGTCCTAGTCTGCCTTCTTCCGATGCTCCCTAGTTGTACAGTCTTTTCACTAACTTTGTAATCTATGTTTAGAATGGACGTACAGGAAGATTAAAACAGTCTCTGACAGTTAGTAATATATTATGTATTTATATATATATATGTGTGTGTGTGTGTGTGTGTTTATGCCCTTTTGTTTATGTTTTATTGTATCTTCCTACTTTCACGATCTATTAATGTAGAGGTTCAGATATGCACGCATAGTGACTGCATGCGGTGGTGAAGGTGAGTTCAGTGAAGACTATCCACTTTCTTCATATTCCATGTTTACAGACACACGCACTTTGTGTTTGTGTACATTCATATCTGTATGTTTCATTTGTAAGTTTCGTAGTTTTTAGTTCTTGTTGCTATATGCCATGCTACACTGTTGTAGCCTTTAAATAATAAGTGACCCTTTCTTTTTGTGTGCTGTTGTTGCTTTCGGTATTTTCTTCGGTAAATTGCCTCGTCCTCGGCCACTAATTGGTCATGTAAACTAAAGGTTCTGGAACGTGGGAATGTCGAAAACTCCTCGAAAATGGAAAGAAATGTTTGAACGGTAAGTTTCATCTAGGCTCACTTTCTTTTACTCGGGTACATATTTTTTCTCTGTCTCTCTCGGCAAGACATTCTGCGACGCACGAAATATTTTTTTTTTTTTTTTGTTTTAAGAGGACAGAAGTAGTAGTCGATATAGAAATAGTTTTATTGATAATTATAAAGTAATAATTCACCACGTTTATGTTTGAGCCATAAGTTGTCATTGAAGTGATGGTTTGTCATGATCATCTTTATATTTTGTTATTGAGAAAGTGGAGAGAAATGAAGTTGTTGTTAGGAAGAGAGTTCTAAAGATTGCATGGGAAGCTTTACTATTCAGATGATGGAATAGGTAATTGTCTGTCACAGGATCAGAAACGGTATTGGTTGCATTCAGAAAGTAGGCCTACAGCAAGAAAGGCCAGGTAGTGACTCCAGTTTTTATAATTAGAGTTCTTAGGAAATTTGAGAATGAACATGTTTTTTAGTTTTTAATTCGATACCGATGCCTTAGCAAAGTTTACTCTGATTTAAAACAAAATATTGTTTTTGGTGCTGTTAGCTGTATTTTTCTAAGTCCTGGATGCACTCTTGGGAAACTTAGGGCACTAATGAAAAATGAGGATGATAACATTTAACTTGTTTTCCTGCCACATGCTTTACAGTAATTCCCGTAGGAGGATAGTGCCATCAGTGCCATCACCTCACACGTTGCTCTGTAGGCATTACTTAAGTTCTTTGTAGCGTCCCTTCGACCCCTAGTGGCAACCCCTTTTATTCCTTTAACTGTACCTCCGTTCGTATTGTCTTTCTTCCATATTTTTTCTACCCTCTCCCAACAATTGCTTCATGTGCAACTGCGGGATCTTCCTCCTCTTACACCTTTAAAAACTTCTTTACTCTCAATTTGCCTTTCAGCGCTAATTGACCTCTTATGTCCCAGCGCTTGGCCATTGGCCTAAATTTTATGTTTCAGTTCCAATTTACAGTAATTACAAATATTGAAATGAGCTCGTTGGATACATAATTTGAGCAATTGCTTATTCCTTTGAAGTTATGTATTATTTCATCATAATCCTGAGATATCATGTTCTGCATGTGAAAATAGTCTTGGCCGGAAGCTGAGAAAAATGAAACTGCAGAAATCCTGACCGATTTCATCTTTAGTTTTCTAACACACACACACACACACACAGTTACATACTGCCACACACGCATGCTGTTTACCATGTACACACGGAGTCACAGGAAGAAATATATTTTATATACAGCGATACGCACGTAAGATATACGTATGGAGATCCCGTTCACTATACTCTAAAACCCCCTTTGTGTTGACCAAAACCGACAGGAGAATTTAGCTGCGGGTTTGGTGGTGTGATAACTGTTAGGATGCGCTTTAATATTCCCGGGTTTAGGATCCTTTGCAGACGATTTTCTGCCGAAATCTTCTGGTTATCGCTTTACGGATCTCTTTGATGTTCCTTAAAGGCTCACTACATGTTACCCTAGATCTCTCTCTCTCTCTCTCTCTCTCTCTCTCTCTCTCTCTCTCTCTCTCTCTCCAGGCGTGATGGGTATAGTTCAGTGAATAAACACAAATCAGAAAGATGCAGGCGAAGTTTGAACGACAAAACTTTCAGGACGTTAAAATTTCAAGCATATCACTGATTTTACATTAGATATGGTAGTTATAAATGAAGGCTTCATTATTAGGATGTAAGTGATGGACCCTGAGAGTCCTTCAATGTAATTCTGAAAGTTTTAGCATTTTTATGTAAGGTTTCTCTGAAATTATTAGCTCAGCGAGATGTTAGTTACATGAAAAAACCGACTTTGCCAACTGAAGGTAGGTGTCATATCCGAATATATTGTGTCGTAAATGTGAATTTTTGTCTTCATATACGATTTGAAACCATATTCTTACCTGTTTCGTAAGAAAGTGACTGTAGGTTTTATATGATACCGAAACCTTAGAGTTAGAAGACTGACTTGGAGCTGTAGTGTTAATTAGTAAACATAGTGCAGATTGAAGCGCAATCTTTGACATTAGAAAACCTGAAACATTCGCTTTCTAGGATTTAATAGTATTTTACCGGCATACTTCATCTGACTGTAAATTATATCCTCTTCAGGAGAATGAGTTGGATGAGAGGTCCCAAATTTATTGTTCCCTTGTAAAGAAAATGTTTTGGTGGAGCTGCGCATCTAAGTTGAAATATGGCCATCTGCCAAATTCGAGTTAGGCTGACCTTGTGCTGTCATTAAACGTTCATGGAGATTTTTCATGAAGACGGAGTTGCGTTGAGTTTTGAATTATATTCATTGAAATCTATTTCTCTTTCATTCTCTGAGAATTATTAAAGATCGTCGTAAGTACTTAAGCATAAATTCCAGAATGTAAAATGTAAAAAAAAAATGATGTGGATGGTACCACTTTGACGACAGTAGTGTTAATCTTCAAAGCGTCAGTCAGTAATACCTTCTTTATGCGTTTGTTTGAATATGCTTTATTAGTAGTTGTAGTGTAACAAACTATTCGACATTCATAATTAAACTGTATTATTGTCAGTAACAGTTGTGTTCACTTATTGCGTTTCGAATTTAGATCGAGATTGAACAGAATCAATGAGAGCAGCGTATCCAGTGGATGGGAAACTATGTATCCTTGCCTTTGTGTTGAGGAAAGCGATACACCGAAAACAGCTTACTATGTAATACTCTGCGTTAAGATGATTAATGTTGGAGGCTTAATACGAAATTCTCGAATAATGCTTCCTGGAGTTGTTTTGGTGGACATTTTCGCTGGAAGATTTTTTGTTTATTTTGTGTTGATTCGTTTGTCCCCAGAATCATTCTTTTTTTAAGAGATATATATATACATTTTTTGTGCTTGATTGATATTGGATGTTCAGGGGATGAAAAAAACTGTGGCGAGATTTACATGGTACAAATGAGAGAGAGAGAGAGAGAGAGAGAGAGAGAGAGAGAGAGAGAGAGAGAGAGAGAGAGAGAGGAAATGGTAGCGTGCAGAAGCTGTGGAGTGGAACGAACGTGTAAAGAGAGGAAAAAAAATGTGCTATTGTGCAAACTGGTAAAGGCAGGTCTGCTTTATGACATGGAAATAAAAAGTGTGTCCCGACTTTGTTTGAAAGGAAGTGGTGGAAGTTAATTAAAGGAATTAAATGGCAAGGAAAGAGGGTAGAATGGATGAAGAATAGTGCACTGTAGTAATAGGACGTGGAGTATATATACATACTTCTGATCTACCCTCCATGATATTTATATATTAAACATTTTTAAGTAATTCTTGTGTTCTCAGAATTTTTAAAAGACCTCGAGCTGTCAGAAGATTTTGATGGAGTTACATATAAGATAGAAAGAAATTGTTTAGTCATATACTACTGTTGCTTGAAATTTCATAGGTATATTTTCATATACCTATGAAATTTTTGTGTTCTTTAATTCAGAATAAAATATCAACTGCCAAAATAATAAGAGTTATTAGTGAATGCTTAGGAGTTGTGACTAGAGAAAGTGGAAATCTCCCGAACATAACTAAAAGACATATCCCCAGTCACCTTCGACTGAGATCTCTCATGAATGCATAACTCTGCTGCCGCACGAGAACGTGTGGGTGAAATACAATTCTTCCTTCGCATCGTTGCGTGGCTATAAAGTAATAAACACTTTGCATGGTAGTATGTGTTAAGATCACATTGCATTGATTGACGGTGTTCCTACATGTTACATGCAGGGGATGCAAGGAATCGTCACTCACGAGTGAATATTTTCTTTCCTTCCCTTTGTTGTCGAGTAAAAATAGATTTATTTATTTATTCATATATGGATTTTAGTATATTAGTTTTGTCTATTTCTACATTTTTATTGAGACGGCATGTCTGCGAGAAGAATTTCTTTTAATATATTTGACTGGATGAAAATGATGCTTTCGGTTACTTAGGTTTTTATGGTCAGGGATGGAAAATTCTTTAACGTTGGTTGATTGCTTGAGTAACATACCAGGTATTGCAGTTGTAGCAGTCACTTCAGGACTAAATATAGTTTACGCCGGATCTCCCATTATACCTCCTATGCCGAGTAAGTAAACGAAAGAAAATACCAAATTTTTTCCTTTTATTTTCTAATCTGGAAGTAATATGATCGTTGTGTAGATGATGGTTTATAAGTTTACCTAATCTGTTGTTAAATGGCCTTGAATGAAAAGATTCGAGATAGCAGTTTTTATGAGTTATACAATTCTGTATTTCTTCAATTGCATTATTTTGCGCGAACGGGTTCGATAACATCCTGGTGTATATGTAATGTTTTATAATTTCCTGACATACAGATTAATGTCTGTGATTAGTAGCAATAATTTTTCAGATGCAGTGGAAATGAGGATTTGTTCCCGTAATGCTTCCATAGCTTTGTCATTTCTAATCTGTTGAAACTTAAGTTGAGGTATTTGAAAGGCGTAGCCGTTTCAACAGAAAAGTGTTTGTATATAACTTCAGAAATTTACTCATATTTTAATACAAATTCGTCTTTTGTAGGAAGACATGAGCATGCATTATACACACTTATATGTGTATATATATATATATATATATATATATATATATATATATATATATATATGTGTGTGTGTGTGTGTGTGTGTGTGTGTATGTGTGTATACTATGTATATATGTATACTACATATATATATATATATATATATATATATATATATATATATATATATATATATATGTATCCATACCCACACCCACACACGTGTGTGCGCATATGTATGTATGTATGTATGTACACACGAGTGAGTACGTGTGATTGTGGGTAAGGATTTGTGTGATGGTTTTGTCACTAATTCACAAGTAACTACTTTACAGTCTCAATTATTAAGTAGTGAATAAACAAAATCACTTTACTATGAAAATAACATGCATCCCGCCCCGGGCAGAATTCGAACTGATCCCTTGAGGGTTCATTAAAGAATTGGAAACGGACTTAGCTACTAAGCTATCGATAACGATGTAAGGTGATTTTGACTGATTTAGACATTCGTGTTAAATTCAGGTTCAATATGAATGTCGAAATCAACCCATCTCCTACATTGCAGGTAGGTTTATAACTATTGGTTATTTTATGGTTTCACTACTGATTCATACGTGAGTTATACTTTCAGGTGTTATATACTGTGTATATATGTATATATATTTCCCGTAGTGGGCTAGTGCCATCAGAGCAACTCATACGGTGCACTGTAGACATTACTCAAGGTTATTTGCATCATCCCCTCGTCCCCTAGGTGCAACCACTTTCATTCCTTTTACTGTACTTCAGTTCATATTTTCTCCTACCTTACTTTCCACCATCTAACAATCCTTACATCGTGCAACTGCGAATGTTCGTTTACTCCAGGAGTAAGCCTACAAACTACTTTGTTGTTGTTCTTGTTGGGGGCGGGTGGTGGGAGAAGTCTGAAAAAGGTGTTTCGCATCGAGTTAAGGATACAAGAATGTTAGGGTAGGATAATTTTGATGTATTTATAAGAATGAAAATGTAAAAATAAGTAATTTGCATGTTAAACTGTACAGAAAAAATTATTTCTAATAAAATATATTGTATTAATGTTTACGACTTAGTTTGAGGAGAAAATCTTGCACGTGCTGGTTCACGCTTTATTCCTCCTGTTATACCTGTTAACATCTTTATTCACAATTTCCGTTTCAGCCCTGAATGACCTCATAGGTCCCAGTGCTCGGCCTTTGGTCTAAATTTTCTATTTATTCCATTCTGTGATATCTTGGAGATTGTGCCGTTGAATGCCTTTCGCGGATAAATCTTATATTCGACGGCTGAGAAAATCGCTGTATAGCATGTATATATAAGCTAGAATATTGTTATGGTGTAATGTGTATATATTGCAATGACCTGAGTACAAATACGCAATTAAGTGAAAGGCAACTCCGCTCTTGCTACGGCGATATGATCCCGGAAACGTCGCTCGTTGTGGATAATAGTACCCTTAGATTAAGGTCATAATGAACTTATTTTTAAAAGGAAACTCGATTCCATACCATCTTTTTACCGGTACTATTTTTATCGTTTTTACAGTAATAGTAACAGCAGGAGTGCTTGCTACCTGCTGTGGTTTACTTAATGGAGGCTGTTGTCCTGTTCTGTCTGTCATTGCTGTTCCGGTCCTTGGTAGGTAAAAGCTAAAAACGCTTTTGTGCTGGAGATGTTACTGTCTCGGGGAGACTCTTTACCTGTCGAGTGCTCTTCTACCTACTACGCGGTTGTGCTTCGTTAATGCTTGCTTACTCCATATGGGTGTTCTCAAGTTTATTTTGGGTTCATATAACGAAGTATGCGTAATGATTAGAATACTTATTTAATTGCTTACGATTTATTTCAAGCGCGGCCCATATGAAATTAAATGTTTGCCTTCATATATATATTAATATATTATATATATCTATTTATATATATTAATATTGATATTTATTTATTTATTCAGGCCGCCTTATGAATAATGTTGCTTTCATAGATATATATATATATATATATATATATATATATATATATATATAATATATATATATATCTATGAAGCACATTATTCATTATAGCACATTATATATGTATATGTGTGTATATATATATATATGTGTGTGTGTGTGTGTGTGTGTGTGTGTGTATTGAAAATTTATATATGTGAGTGTTTGTGTTTAAATTGTATTAATATGATATATCTGAAGTGTGGCATTGCCGCATTGCTAGTGAGCGGAAAGTGAAGGTAATGTATCAAAAACATAAAGTCATTGTTTTTGTCATTACTTTTTCCAGCCGCAAACGACGCTAATAGTCAGAATAATTGACGTGTGAGTTTTTCACCTAAGAAATTCGTATAAATAACGGATGCTAACTTTTCTATCGTGCCATGAATGAAGCAAAAGGATATTTGACCTTGCGCTATGAAAGGTCGTGGACCCTACCTTTAGATTCTCTTTATTAGAATGATATAACAATGTGGAGGATGTATTTAAAATAAAGTTTAATCACTGTCCCCTGTTGCTATATAATGACGGTCATCGAGAAAGGATATAAAAGTACAGCGACCGTCTTTTTCTTATGTCACAAAAGTTCTAGTAGGAAAATGGTACATGATTTTTTATCTTTTTTTTTTTTATAATTGCCTTTCAAAATGCGAGTATAGTATGTCTCTCTCTCTCTCTCTCTCTCTCTCTCTCTCTCTCTCTCTCTCTCTCTCTCTCTCTCTCTCTCTCTCGTCCGCCCCTATTAGTAACCGCATTTCACAATTAACCTGAGCATAATTTAATTATTGCTTCATTGTTACTTGGTGATTTCAGAGCTTTTATTAGTCGAAGTGTCAGAAGTATCTCTTTATAACGGATCGTGTTTAGCTCTCCCTAAGGTTGCTGTAAAGCTTAATTAAATAAAACCTAAGGTGTTTCGGGGAGAGGCAGTACTCAGCCAAAAGATACGTTGAAAAAAAAAAAAATTATGATTATATATATATATATATATATATATAGTATATATATATATATAATATATATATATATACACCAGCTTTATAGCCTCCTTATGACAGTTTTCATCCCTCTTCTTTTATCCCTTAAGGATTAGGTAAATTATCATTGTTCATTGCCATTTGAAATACATGTCACAACAATTACCATTAGATTAACGCGTAGGTGACTGTAACAAAATACACCACAGAATGAACAGCTTTTATTATATAAACTACTGGAAAAGAAAGCAAGAAAACCAGATGAATTACTAGAATAATCCAGGCTTTAATGTTTAGCAAAAAAAAAAAAAATCCCGGTTGAGTTAATACTGAAGTAGATGTTCTAAAGATTCCACAGAATGCCAAGGTATTAACCCGACTTCCAAGTAAAATGATTATTTACATGCGACATAAGTCACATGAAGTGTGAAAGTATCCCTGAATTGCATGTTCCATAAAATGTGAAATAACTTCACATGAAAATAGGGATCATTTGTCCCAATGAAAATTATAAAGGTGAAAAGATGACCAATATGTTGTTTAAAATCGATTGTTGTAAGATATCCTTGCAGCATTCATGTAAAATAACTTAAGAACAAAGTTTCAATTAATAAAGAAAATGATAAACCATTGTTTTTATTTTTGGATATATGTTATTTTGATTTTATATTTATATTAGACAGGTTACTCATGAAAAGTAATTTAGTGCGTAAAATTTGCCCAAGATATAAGCAGTTCCATGTAATTATCAAGGGAAATTTACACAACTTATTTATGTTAAATGTTAGGTACACTTAATGTGAAATGAAAAGAAAACCTTCCTTCCTAAAACAAAAACAAAATTGAGTACATCTTAGTTTATAACCAGACCACTGAGCTGATTAATATCTCTCCTAGAGCATTAGATTTTTATTCACGTAGTTAGGAACCAATTGGTTACTTAGCAACGGGACCTACAGCTTATTGTGGGATCCGAACCACATTATATCGAGAGATGAATTTCTGATCACCAGAAATACATTCCTCTGACTCCGGGCTGGCAGAACGTGGGAGCGAACTCGGACTACCAGATTGGTAGGCCAGTTCGCAACCGACTCGTCCAGTGAGGAACTCCTCCCTAAGAAAAAATAAGCGTGATATGACGTCCTATTAAATACATTAACAGCACAGTAGTGATGATATCGGTTAAGTAACAACAAATAGCCTGATTATATACCAATCTATATGAATGAAGTTGAAGTTTTAAGACTGGTAAGACAGGTGATAATTCCATGCAGTGTTGTTGAATTGATAAAGTTTGTGAATGAAGAGCAGAAAAGACGTCGTTTTTGTCGTTAAAAAGCTTTTGCACTAGAAATAGTCAAAGGAAATTATTGCAGCGTTTTGGAAAAAGAAAAAGAAGTTACGGCGTCAAATATGTCGGTGCCATTATTTTCTCTTGTTGCCGCTCTGACTTCAACTTCCCCCTTATCACTCGGGCAACAGTTCATTCAGTCCCATGTATGCTATCCAGGCAGAATCTTGTTCCCCATCGACCTGAGGCGTTTTTTATTCTAACCTCTGTGCCCTGTGTCAGTTAATGGACAAATGACACATTGCTCTTCCATTCAGTGCTTAGTGTTTTGCGCTTTCACCAGTGTCCGACAGAGAGAGAGAGAGAGAGAGAGAGAGAGAGAGAGAGAGAGAGAGAGAGAGACTTTCCTCTTAAGAAAACTGGGTTACGAGTACAGGGCCCCATACACTGAACGATTGCCTGAATGATCGTCTGTATCGCTCGCAAAAACATTGTATATGGGCTTGTCTGAATGCAAAAGTCGGCGGAGTTTCGTGTTCTGAACGATCTCGGCTGGAATCTGTCACGACCAGGTTGCTGGCTTGTTACTGTCCGCCATACACAGGTCGCTCGCTCATTGTATGCGGTTGTCTGCAGATACAGAATCTTTGTTCAGACTGAAATCGGTGCGAAGATTGTTCATACTGTCTGAATAGTGTGTGCGTTCGTGTGTGTGTGTGTGTGTGTCGATAACGACAATCGTTCATACAATCGTTCAGTGTATGGGGCCCTTAATTAGCTCAAGGGAAAAAAACTCCAAGGTTTGGCAGCAAGAGAGATGTGTACTCTGAACCAGAGAATCCGAGGACTGCCGATATCCAGAGTACTGTGGTAACTGGGGTAAAATTACTTCCCTAATGCTTATTTATGTGACAGATTTAAGCATGAAGTACTGAAGTGCATGGAGGTCACTTTCTTTCTTCTTCTTCAAGGATCGATGAAATATGCAAACTGAAATACTTTCCAGAACGATTCAGAGAACCATACATTCAGTGGCTCTTTGCGCATAAATTTTGATCAGTTTGAGGGCGTTGCTTGAGAAGAAACCCTAAACTTAATATGCAGTTTAAGCGGAGAAGCGCAGCTAAACCTTAGAAAACGATTGGATGATATAGGCACAAGAAGAAAGAACCGCTAGTTTAATTATTTTGGCAAAGACCTCCCGGGAGTTCCCTTCGTGAGAACTTCTCTCCCTCAGGTAGAGATATATTTTGTCCTGAGAAAAATCCCCACCTCTCCCTCCATAAGAAACCTGGAAGACCTTCCATTAAAGTCGGGCCCTCTTCATTTTATCCCTTTAATCCACGTCTGGAAAGTATGTCTGGATAGCTGGAGGGCCGGCCATTTCGGCGTAACCTGTACGCTTTTCTTTTAAGGTGGGTTCTAGATTTCGGGTCGTGTGCGCAGGAAGAACTCGTTTTCTTCCACTGGTAAAATTCTCGTTTTCTTTTTCGAAAGAGGAAGTTGGCGCTTTCAGTAGTCGGTCAGCACATTCGTGTCTCTTGCATTTTGCCTGAACTTTAACACCATCAATACATTATTTTGAAGCTGTTGATGATAGTCATATCAACGACTTAGAAGGAAATGGGAGCATCAGCAGTAGTAGCAAACGTAGCCGTATTATTTAAGTTTTTCGACTTTTGAGCAAAACTGAAATGAAATTAATTTAGTCTACCTTTGCCATGTACGCGAGCGTAGCTTAAATTCTTTGAGGCTGCATAAAGTCGGAACCTTTACTGAGAGTAGAATTTGTAGGTAAGGAAAATTCGGGCTGTACAAATAAGATAACTTATAAAGAGACGCGAAAAACTGGCTTATTTTAATTCGGGTCTGTTGATTTCTCGTGGTGTTTTTCTTTTCTCTCATTTTCGGTATTGTCAAATAAAATTATTTTACAAATCCACCTCTCTCTCCCCTTCCTCTCTCTCTCTCTCTATCTCTTTCCCTTTCTCTCTCTCTTCGACATCCGTCTCCGTCCTCCTCTCTCTTCATGAATCTCACTATCTTTTCATGTCAACCTCTACTCGGCCAATACTACTACCACTACGGCTGGGGGCGAGGCAGGTGCTACCGATGCATTAACCTGATTGTCTCCCGACGACCTGAAGGCGCCTTTCCACCTACCGAGTCTCTCTCTCTCTCTCTCTCTCTCTCTCTCTCTCTCTCTCTCTCTCTCTCTCTCTCTCTCTCATGTCCGAGCTTTCCTACGCAAGCATGCTTCATTATTGTAACCTTTTTGTAACCAAAATAACAGATGTTTAGATTTCTTATTTTATTGTTTTTATTGGGAAAATAGTTATGAGAATTTCGTTGAAATTTATCCTCAGTCTCTTTTTTTTGAATATGCGCGTAGTCACGTGACCCTGTGTGTACACGATTCTTTTATTATTTTATTGTGAAATTTGTTATAAATGTCCCTGTCAAATTTCGTATTTTTCTCTCGAAATAGTGAGATCGTTTAAATATATCCCTCGAAGTTAGTGTGTGTGTGTGTGTGTGTGTGTGTGTAGCTGGTAACATTTTGTGTACGTACCTGCGCAGTTTGTGTATGTGTGTCCAAGAAAAAGAAAGATGGAAAAAGGGTGACAGTTATAGGTTGGGGTCTGAAACTGGTTGGGTTACGTAAGAACTCTATCCTAAGTTTTACCCACTTTTTTTTTCTTATCTTTATGTTACTTTATATTCGTGTTTCGTGACTAGATTGTTTTGTCGTTTTTGGCTAATCACTTTCGCAACATTTATTTATACCAGCCGCAAGAGAATTACTAAGATGCAAGAAACTTTGTGGATTCAGTTATTTGTGTTAATGATTATCAGTGTCCAGGTGGATCTTCCACACGCTTCCTCGTCAGATACCTTAAGCCGAAGTTTTCATGGTACTTGTTGCAAATTGAATTCAGAGAGGTCAGTGGTGAATTTATGAACTAAATTAGGTTTAGAATTTTTATGGAAGTGAATCGTGTAGCTCTAAATCAAATAAGTTCATTCATCAGTAAGGCGTATTTTACGTGAAGCATTTAAAAGTTTTGGGTGATTCTAGTGAGGGATTCTATTCTTTTTGTTATGGATATGTTTTTTTTAGGACGGACATAATTTTTTCGAAACTTTGTAATTCGTAGTCTCCCCCCCCCCTCTTTCTCTCTCTCTCTCTCTCTCTCTCTCTCTCTCTCTCTCTCTCTCTCTCTCTCTCTCGAGCTCTGTGAATACTAATTTGATTCATGCAAAACTTTGTATATGAAACTTTTGCTTAGTAAACACGTCCATCAGTTTTATAGTTCGGTGAGAAAACAGTGAATAACATTTTTATGTGGTAACTGAACAATTACTTTTTAGGAAAATAAAAAAGAACATCAGCTTCTTTTTGATAACAGCATTATAGCATGCTTTCGCTGGCATATAAGTAAGATATTTTTCGTATTCCTTGTAATTAGGTAATTGTGAGCGTTAGTTTTATCCCTTCCAAGTATGAACTAGCATGATTCCATTGAAAGGAGAATTAAGTTCATACAATATTTATTTATGTATGCAATCAAATCTTTTTAAACGGAAGATTTTTAAAACAAATCTGAGATTTATTCATCAACTTTGTTGATGATGTTGATCTTTAGCACCACTGTCATCATCTCTCATCTTGCCGTTTCAGGCATCATTATCTACACCCCTCATCTTTGTCATCAGCGTCTCCTTTCGTCTTCCTTACACAAGAACAAAAACTTTCCAAACGTCTCTGAAGGTTTCTGCAGCGATGTCATATTTTTTCCCGCCCTCTCTTCTGGAGATCGCGCGACTCTGCTTCACTCCGTTTATCTTTCTCCAATTTTTAGGGTGAAAGTTACTGTTCCATCTGGCCTCTTTTAAAGCAGCACTTCTCATGAAATGGGGTCGTGCTTTAGCGCTTGGTGGCCCCGTCTTCTTTTTTGATTGGTTTGTGATCTCTCGGAAGGGCGTGGTTTGGTTGTTCTTGTAACTCTGTTGATGAAGTTCACTTTGTCTTATCAGTTTCAGTTTACCTACTTTCTGGTACTTATTCCATATATCAGTTGGTTAACTTCAGCAGTTTATTCGTTGGTGTTTAAATAGTGGGTTTTGTATATATTTTATTGTCTTGCTTTATTTTTATATGTAACACTTGAGACAAGATTTACCTAAATCAATCCTGTTTCTTGCGATTATTACGTTTCGTAACTCAACGTTTCGTAACATTATGAACTTCATCCATTGGCTTGTATGAAAGCTAAATAAAGTCCATTAGCCATACAGTCATATTCTCCTTTTCTTCCTAACAGTGTGTGGTCCTAGGATAGGCGGCTCTTGTCAATATCTAAAGTTCTGGCTGGTAAGGATATAGTAGTGGATCTAGTTTCCTAGCCGAGCATATTGAATGAAACTGCATGGGAAGTAAAGATAACTTAAAATGTATAAAGAGATACAAACTGTGACAGATCCTCTTTGTGTTGAGATTTGACACCCATTCTCTATTGGACTTCACTCTAACTGCTGGTTATCAGGCTTCTCTGCTTAGAGTACCTTCAGTCTCGGACTTCAGTGACGCCATCTATACCTATATGATTAAGCTTTTCCAATGATGGTTTTATATTACTGAGAACCAATTGAGTTAAAATTAAATGACCTGTAGTGCTGCAGTAGTTGCGAGGGTCATAGCAGTGGAGCTTGGCTAGTTTTAATGCTTACTTTAAGTCCTCTTCTGCTGCCAAATCCATGAGACCGGTTATTTCGTCTTCTAATTAGCAGTCTTTTGTGCGGGTTTGGACTCTGTGTTAGTAAAGGACTTAATAGAAGTAGATGTAATTCTGAGATCGGGTTTATTTATAGAGGAAACGCGTATAAGTTGGGTAGGCTGATATCTTCCCGGTTTTTTGGAAGCTTCGTTATGCAATAAATATAACATTTTGTAGTCAGTTTATTATTTAATATGTTCTTATTATCCCAGTTTAATTTTGTAAAGTAACAAATACCAAATATGAAGTGGAAATAGCCCATTTCAGAGCAAGTCGATCATTTGCTGGGCTTAAGAAGGCAAGACGCATTTTGGATAGAGGGTTCTTCAGCTGTTGCGGCGGTTTCCCGTCTCAAACGCTCATCTGAAACATGCAGCTAATTTTTTGTATATACTTTTTGAGGTGAGAACTGAAGTATCAGGCTATATTAAAGTGTTACCAATCCCTAAATTGCTGCATGTTTGGAGGCATTGTACTCATTTTGAGATTTCTCCATAAGGAACGCGCGGTCTGTCTCGGTCGGTAACATTTCGACGAAAATTTAACATCTAAATAACGCCTGAAAAATTTGAAATTGAGATTATTTTACAGACAGATTTTTAATCTGTTTTCCAATATCAACATAGATGGTAATGACTCGGAAGTTTTGCTTACATTTCCATACCAACAAAAGTCACTTGTTGATAAAAAAAAATGATAAACAAACACAGGCAAATATCAACATACGCGCACACATATGTATGTATGTATATATGTATGTATAAAAACACAATCGCTGAAGCACTCTGGAGGATACGCATTAGGTTTTCCAAAACCTGGCTCGAATCTTCAGCTTCAAGAAATTGGCCATCGAAGGGTAAATCTCTGGCCTCTGTTATCAGAAGTGCCTCTCTCTCTCTCTCTCTCTCTCTCTCTCTCTCTCTCTCTCTCTCTCTCTCTCTCTCTCTCACACACACACAGACACAGTTGTAAAATGAAGTTACCAGTTGTATTGTGTTTCTCAAGAACACAATACAATTGAATTTGAATCACCTCGCCCCCCCACGGGAATCGAACACAGACCTTCGGCGAATATAGTAAAAGATGGAAGGCGTTATGCTAAATTGATTGCGTTTTGTACGAAGGAAGATAGAACGGTTGAAAGATGAAAACCTCTGTGAGTTCAAGGTTAACGCATGAAAAGGTGGGTCTCAGTGTGAGGAATACTTTCAGCTGAATATTTCCCGTGTCTCACCACATTAATTAGTGAATGTGTTACGGACTTTGCCCTGTTCGTTATTAAAGCCTTTGCCATCTCTCTCTCTCTCTCTCTCTCTCTCTCTCTCTCTCTCTCTCATTGCATTATCATTTTGTCTAAATACTACCAAATGCTACCATAACCAGAAATTATAAAGCTTTTGAGCATACCAGTGTGCTGGTTAAGTATATCTTAGTTTTACCAGACCACTGAGCTCATTAACAGCTCTCCTAGGGCTGGCCCGAAGGATTAGATATTTTTACGTGGCTATGATCCAATTAATTGATCAGAAATTGTTGCTTGAAAGATTGGTTTTTCTTGCACACCAGTGGGGCGTTTATTAGTTTAAAACGGGCCTATAAAACCACAATCTTTTGAGAGTGATTTTATGGGCAGCAGGTGTAGATTTTGAGCCGCGTAAGATTGAAGCAGGATTAAAGTGACGATACCCACTATCCCAATTTGTTCTGCAGTGTCTCATGGAACGAACGAAATATTCCCATTTGAAGATAAAGTCAAATATTTTATTTTGGAAATAATGATTTAATGTGCTTTTAATCCTGCGTGCAGTCCGGATGTTTTGTCGTTCGGCATCATTTTGATTGTTCATGATTTTTGTGTAACGATATTTTTGCTTTGTGAGCTGATGACTAATAGCCCGGTAATGATTCCTGAAATTATGGAGGATCGGGCGCTGTTCGGAATCATTAATTATCATAAAACACTTGTTTTAAATGTTTTATGTTTTCCATATTTATTACTATACCAGATTTTTGGTCTGCGATGATTGTTTTCAAATCTGTTTTTGAGGAATACTAGTGGCAATGTACATATTTCCATTGATTGAGCGGGATAGTATTTCTGTAATGATGCTCATAAATGTTTCCCAAGCTTTGATGATTTTATTTAATGTTTATTACTGGTATTGTTATGGGTACCATTGGGTTACACTTTTCAATGCATATCAGTCCATGACGCGGGAACTCAATATACAGTATAATATCTATATACTTTCTTTTAAGAATGATTCGCATTCAGAATGAACAGAAAACTAATTTCCGAAGGGAAAACATTAGATCTGCCCTTAGGTTGTTCGATAAGGATTTTCATATGAATTACCACCCCATCCAAAGCGTATAAAAGACTTGGAAAGTATCGTAGAATGAACTTGCCAGCCCTGTAGGTATTAGCGGAGAGCCTACGTCTGTCCACCTCGGTCTGGAATCGAGCTTGGGTGGTGGTATTTCAAGTTTCAACCAGTGAACTGCTTACATTCACGTTTTAATCTTATGGAGTTATTCTCTCTCTCTCTCTCTCTCTCTCTGATAGTTAAACAGTCTGGTGTATGTGAAAATGTAGAGCTGAACAGATTCAGATCGTATTGAAAGTACGCGTATCGACGGTGAAAGATTTATGGCCTCTGCACTTCCCTTTGTTAGCTGATTGTTTGAATGGACGACTGCCTCTCTCAGCTTTGATGGAATGATGTTATGCGCCGGGTCCCCTAACAAAGCAATAGATTTTGTATGAGGGAATGACATTGGATGCTGTGGTACAGGGCTACAAGCGTTGTTATTTTGTTATTCTCTTAGTGTTATAGGAACATAGAAATCGTCAAGTTGAGTGATCATCCATCGCCAACAAGAAGTCATTACAGAAGAATATTGTCATCAGTCCCCACGAACAGTGTAATAATTAAGCTTGTGTTTTCATTTCAAGTCACACCCAGCGTGTTGTGTTACTGCGTGTTGTTCCTGCGGCCTTGCTGCTAACCATGTCAGTTGTCACTGGCTTTTAACGAATGTGGGCGAAAGTTTTCTCTTGGAACTTAAGAATTAGCCGGTAGAAATGTCTAAAATGGGGGAATTTTCGAACCCAAGTTATTTTTCATGCTATTGCATGTTCTGGCTATAAGAATGTTCGTGAACTGGCAATGTCAGTTAAAAACGGCAAATTCTTATCTTGCATTATTTTATTTACCTGATAAATGTATATTTCCAAAGGGATCGGACCATCCAGATAGGTTTCTTTACCAATAAAGTCAGAGTGCCATTTCTTTAAAAAAAAAAAAAAAAAAAAATTTCAGTCTATTTCCAGAGGAGTAGGGGTTGTAGAGAATAGAATTGACAGCCGCTTCTGTTCTGATTTTTTTTTTTTTTTTGAGCAACATTTTTTTTTACGCTAGAGGAATGCAAAAGCATTGGCTGGGGATTTGTTGTTTTGAAATTCTTCGAATTGTCGATTGAAAACTGAAAAAAAAGACAGGTAAAAAAATGACATGCTGGACGATGTGGAACTTTTTAAAGAAGTGAGAGAGAAAAACTGTCAGTTGTGTAACCTAGTTCGTGAGAACTTTTATCTTGCCTTTTATCGTGAAAGGCGGTTTTTATTTGATAACCGAGTTTCACTTGTATAAGACAAATGTAGTGTTCTCTCTTCATTACTTTTTTTTTTACCTTTAACTTTGAAAAGTCGTATTTTCAAAGAAATTATAAGGATTTGGTTGTCGTTACAATATCTCCACTTTATGTCTTGCAATTATTATTATTATTATTATTAGCTCCACGCTCATTCTGGAGTTACATTGTTATCGGTAGTGCCCTTAATGTATAATTGAGGAACTACATTAATTTTGAAGAGAAAACTGTGAAAATATAAATGCAGCAGGATCATAAAGTGGGAAGAAATTTCCTAGAGACCCGCCAAAGTAGCTGCAGAGCCTCCCTCGAAAGAACATAATAGATCAAAGTAAATCACTCTGATACAGTAAAGTCCTACGCAAAACCACACGGTGGCTTAGTGTATTTGGAATGACTATGCTTATTAGCATACTCTGACCGAAAAGCACTGACGACAACAACAGTTATTTCCTTATGGAACAAACCTTATGGAAGATGGCGAGATCGTTCCTATTATTATTAACTTTGGTAAAAGACAGAAACTCGCAACATATTGTAATCTTGATCATAAGGTCATTTCTAGGAATTTTGAATCCTTACAAACAACTTGCGCTTTTTGGCAAGTTTTATCAGATATTTTTAGGTTTTGTGAAAAGGTATTTGTGGCGGTGAGGATATCATGGAATATTATCAAGTACTCTGCAACGTTAATACAGTGCAGCTATACTAGATTCACATCAGCCATGCATCTGATGTCTAGGCCCGTCCCTTCCGACGCTCCTGATTGGCTATTAATAAGACAGTCACAAGGCTGGAAACTCTCAGTCTCTCGAAAGAGTTCACATAGGCAGAATGTATGTTCCACCTCTCCTGAGGGATACATCTTTCAAAAGTATCCCTCAAGAGTGGTGGAACATACAACCTGCCTATGTGAACACTCTCGAGAGACTGAGAGCTTCCAGCCCTGTGATTGGCTGATCAACAGCCAATCAAGAGTGTCGTAAGGGATTGGCCTAGACATCAGATGCGCAGTTGATGTGAATCTACTATAGTTAGGTAGTTAACAGTGAGGTAGATGCATGTTGCACCATCTACTTTAGTTTAGCTTCAACATTTTTCACTAATGCCCAGTCGATCTACTTTGTTACAAATAAGGGAAGGGGGAACAGATGAGGAAAAGGGGAACAGATTAACGACAGTCATGCCACCACTGCATTGGAGGCATTCCTGAATAGATTTTCTGTGACTCTAACTCCCAGCGCGTGTTTTCTTTCGATGCTTCTGTCTGTTTGGGTGAGGCTGTGCCAGTGTGTATTGCTTTAGTTTGTTGTTATCAATTCGATCGTTTTGCTTTCGCACGATTTATTAACATTCCTCATTGTTTTAACATGGATAAGGTTATCGACTGTATCTAAATATATAAAGAATATATTTATCAGAAAGTATGTACGAGTTCTGTGCATTGGTTAAAAATGTTACTGTGCTTTAGTATCGTACATAGTAACGATTTTCTATTGTATAAATTTTTTATCTAGAGTATATCCATGGGAAGTTATGTAGAGTATATTTGTACTTCATATCGACGAAATCCTTAAGCAGTTTTAAATTTCTGAAATCTAAACATATTTCCCCTAGTAGTTCCATATCATAAATTATGTAATCACTTAAAGGTATATCATGTTTTTTATGCAGTCATGTTCGCAATCAAATTTTTATACCAAAGATTCAGTTGGTTTATGGGGTTATTTTAAAGGCTTGCTTGTATCTTTCATCTATCTGTGGGGTTTTCTTTGTGTTTAGGGAGTTTTGGAAAGGGTAGAACCTGCGGAATGGAAAGTGTATGTGCAAACCATTTGTATAAATACAGACCAAGGCCATCTTGCGTATCATACAGTGTATTTAAATGACAAATTGGATTTATTTATTATTTTTTTTTTCGTGTTGTTATTCAAGTTCTGTAAAGATTGTGAAAATGAACAATTACGATGATTGATTTTGTGTGCATGTCTTATCCAAATTTTAAGAGTATGAGCGAGAGAATGACCAAGATAATTGTGTGTGTGTGTTTTTGTGTGTATGTGTATTAGAAAAGAACAAGGACAGTATCCTATGTGGATGAGTTAGTGTTTTAGAGGATATAAGGGAAAGCCCCGTGAGAGCTCTCAAGCGTCGTTTATATTCATGGCTTCTCAATCTGCGCTTTATCAGCTTCAGAGTTCCTATTCGTCATTCATTTAAGTTTCCTTCACCGGGGATTTCCAGAGTTCTGCTATTTCAGTTCATTCTGTTTTTTTTTTTTTTTTTTTTTTTTTTTAGGGGGTTGGGTGTTAGGGGGTCATATTGCTTTTTCTTGATTTTCTTCTTATAGTTGTTCTCTTTTCTGTTTGTGCTTGTCTACATGTTTATGGATCTTGAAGTTTGGGGATATTAGTCACTGAAATTAACGTATTTCTTTGTATTTTGTACTACTTGTATTCATTTAGTTGTTCGTATATCCATAGTTGCGTCAAATTTTGGGGGGATTTAGAATGCGCATCCTTGTTTTTTAAGATGACGTAAGTTGCTAATGATATATCACTAAAATTAATTTTATCTGAAATCATATTTCTTTATATTAGTACTTGTACCGTATTTCTCTCTATCTCTCTCTCTCTCTCTCCACTTGATATAGCAAAATTAAACTAAAAATGTTTTCTTTTGTGAGATATACATATGAGTATATGTGCATGCGCGTCCTTATGTACGTATACCGTACTGTGTAGGTGAGAGAAAGTGAGTCTGTCCTTGCTTAACTTTCCATGATATAAAGAACTTGGGACGTTGGCGGAAATTAGCTTGTTGCTGACCCTGTTGCGTCCAGCTTTTTAAGACTTAATGCCTTTGAGGAGTTTGCCTGCAAGTCGTTTTAAAGATGATTAGAATTTTGCCGTTATAAAAGTAATATATATTTTGACAAGTTTGAAGGATTTTTCCACCAAGTGCTATTGAATCGTTTAAAATAATATTATTACGCGAAGTTTATTCATCATTTCATGCCCTTGTAAGGGAGGAGATAATATGTTTATACGAAACGCAGATTAATATGGTTTTTTAAAAGGTTCAGCTTTTCGTGTCACCCAACAATTGCTGATTCTTCGCTCTTGAAATGTCTTCGATAATTTCTCAAAAACCCACTTGGAGCAGCTATTTCATATTTCTTAAATACTCACAAACTTACTTTACCTTGGAAGTAACTTACCTCAACCTGGATTCGAACATTTGCCTTTAAGGTTTAGATACAGATATAGACAGTAGACTTAGCATTCGGCGAATTATGGCGGGCCTTGTACACTCGTAAGTTATAATTCCCTTTCGTAATTGGATACTCATAATATAAATGAAAAATTAATTCGATAGTAAGTGTTAACTATGGTGTAATGTCTGTGATAAAAAAAAATGTGTCGGTGACTAAATTATCGTAATTAAGCATGCGTTACAAACTTAGCATTCTTGTGTCATTATCAAGTGGGTACAAATGACATAATTTCATTTTTTATAAAATTTTAAAAAGAAAAGGTTGGCACACTTCGGTAAGGATGTTACTGTATCCCTGCATAACAAATCCAAAGTTGTGTTTGCTCTATGGGTCATCTTTTAAACATTTTAGCGCATGGGACGTTCAGTTGTCTGTAGCCGGGTGTACGTGTGGTTTAAGATTTTGTGGGTTTGCTCTCCAAATTTCGTATTGCTAATGATATACTATTACCCTAGTTCGCAAGGTGTTATACATAGCTGGCAATTGATAATTGTATGGCTTTCCAAGTCATCACTGTAATAAATTTGCTCTCGAGTTCATTTTAACCTGAATGACTTCAAATCAACGGTTTCTTTCGTTTACACTATCAGATCTAGCCATATATTGTCTCCATCCCTCCTGCTCATTGTCTTCCTCTGCTTTTGCAGTGTTTCTTTGTGATAATATCTAAGCCGTTATGCGCCTCATTCCTTGCCTGTCATTCGAGGAAATTCCATCTCGAGATATATCCCGTCCCTCTCCTTGGTAATCTTATACAGTAATCAGCATTGCACAGATCTGTAGACGATCGTAAGGTTGCCAGTCGTAATGAGGGTGGTTCTCAAAACTTCGTTCTTGAACGTCATTATTTTTTTTATCTACAAAGAAAACACGACCCTGACCTGGACAAAAGGTTGTTCATCATTATAGATCTTTGTATATTAACAGATCTTAGTTTTGGTTTGAATTAGGCTGTTGCTAATTTGTTCTAAGGTATTTCAATGATTCAATCTCAAGCAATAATTTACCATTAACTGCAATGACGAGAATCATTACCGTGAATTTCAATCACGTCAGCTCTTTTGGTATATTTTAAGTAATGCCCAAAGCATTTTCATATGTCGTAAACATATTTTTATCGGCAGTGCATATTTTCCAAATCCTGGTCGTGACTTCCAATGAAGCTCAAAGTATATTTTGGTATTTATACATCAAGCAATCGAAGATGCGGACGAAAGGTACATATGGCAACAGATTTCCTATCATCAAGGGCTGGAATTTAATATTCCCTTCATGTAAATCCTAGAATGCTTTCGATATCTGAGAGATACAATCACGCCATTTTGTCTTTGAAAGTGTTGGACGGGAAACATTATCAAAAGCGTTTCCCAATGTCTGCAAATCCTAAACTCATGGGAACTTCCATTTCATTGCGTGGCTGCACAGTTTACCTTTAGGTTGAAAACCTTTTCTCCAATTCTCCCTTTCCGAAGAAAGGAAACGCCAGATATAAGAACATTACTATCAGGCAAGCAACGTTTTTATATCAGGCGTTTCCTTTTTATAATTACTTTTTAAATCACCGTCCAGGCTGCTAGTAAGCCTTAGAAAACTTTCGTCTTTTGTTATAATATGTAGGATTTTGTAGTAGTAGTAGTAGTAGTAGTAGTAGTAGTAGTAGTAGTAGTAGTAGTAGTAGTAGTAGTAGTAGTAATCCGTAAATGGTAACGAAATTCTGTCATGTCATTAAGTAGGCTAAGGTGTTTTGGAGTTTATTTGTGAAAAATGTAAAAGTTTCTCCGTTTAAAATATATTTACGTACTTGAATGATTTAGAGACTTCGAATGTGTATGATGTTTGCTTGGTAGTCATATATACAGAAAAAGTATATTTATTGGTAGTTGTTTGTTTGAAAGATTGTGAGGTTTGCTCGTATACCTAAGCTTCACTGAATTGTAGGGGACTTTATAGTCGCAATTATATCCTTGATAAGCGTTTAACACTGATTTCAGGGTACAATTGCCAGATTAAAACAACACAAATATTCAGTAAGAATAGGTCAGACTATTAATGATCTATTTTGCATCTAAGTGAAAAGTCCCACAGAATAAATTGGACGCAAATCAATGTAATTTTACTAAGTAATGAAACTATTTCCAGGAACTTGTTGGGATCCGTTATGATTCAGTTTACTTGGCAGAAGAACCTAAATATAAGCTAAGGATATGAGCATTTTTTCAGAAGGATTGGAAAGACAAACTAAATGAGGATTACTAATAGGTCGATTTTGAAGTTAATGCGGTGACAGTTCTTGACCTGCCAACTATTTTGTATTCCCTTAGTTTTGGTTTGAATTAGGCTGTTGCTAATTTGTTCTAAGGTATTTCAATGATTCAATCTCAAGGCCTTTGTCTCAGTATACCTTCAGTTACTGTTACCATATCTTGGTAATAATACGAAAGTATTCAGCATCCAATTTTCTCACTTTTCCTTCGTGGTTATAACTTTTTTGATACACACACACACACACACACACACACACACACATATATATATATATATATATATATATATATATATATATAATATATGTATATTATTCACTACATACATACATACATATATTATATATATTATTATATATATCTATTATATATATATATATATAATATATACACACACACAATACTGGTCACTTGGTACCAGATATTTATGCCCTCCAGCTTCTCGAATTCTTCACACATTTTGGATACACTTGTCACTACAAAGTCTGAGACCCAAATTCAAGAATTTTGCGTCAGAGTCACCTCATAATCTTGCGTCTAGACCTCGGGCATTGTAGTGACAAGCATATCCAAATAGTGTGAAGGATTCGAGAAGTTAACAGTGCATTATGGCTACACACACATGCGCTCGCACACACACACACATATAATGTATGTGTATGTGTTTGTGGATGTGTTTAAGATGCATTGTGCATCTGTATATTTTTGTTTCTTATAAAAACGATTGTCTACGAATAGTTAACATTATGCATAAAACTGTTGTCTTCCAGCCCTCTGGCGCCCTCTCGTCTCTGGTCCTCTGATAAGCATTTAGGATGAAGTTACCCTCATCCGATTTTTAGGGCGGTACGTAACGTTTGTAGAGTACTGACTTGCCGTCTTGACCTCTCTCGCTTAATTGCCTGTTTTCCTGGAAGGGACTAGCTCCGAAAGGGGGGCGGGGGCTTATGCACTAATGGTATCTGGTAATTTCAGCTGGTCACGGTTCCAAACACTTATTACAGTGCGTTACTGTCGTTGGTGGTAAGACACGCGAGAACTCGTTTATGTACAATTTATGACACACTAGTTACATGCAGATTTCTACGTGTAATGTCCTGTGTCTAGAGAAGGCCGTGAATCTATGGAACTTTGGCAGTTGCGAAGAGTTAGTTTTCTTCTAATCACGGCCCATATTTCTGGGGGCTTAATTTAATAGTGCCTATTATAGGCAAACTTTAGATCTCATTCCTTATGAAGATTTCAGTCTCCGAGGAATGGGTGATTCGTAGACACGGGAAAATTGGGTTAGATTAAAATGAGATTCTACTGAGATGAAGCATTTAATCATTCTCCCTTCAATGTGTTTATTTGAATTTTAGATAAATGTTTTGTTGTGTTCAGGATTACGGGAATGATAAATAAATGTAATCCTTTTTTGTCAAAGAAAATTATGAACCAAGATTGACTTTCTGAATGTGCTCATATTTTGGCCCATAATTCAGTTATAGTCACTGATCAGTGACTATATATTATAGGCTATATATTATAGGCTATAATTAAACCTTTTGTGATCGTGCTTACATTTCGTCAACATTTCTTGTACATCTCAACTCAGAATATTCATCTGAATTAAATGCTTGTGGCATGTGCCTGTAGAGCAAGTTTGTAAATGCATTATGTAAATGAATGCTAATAAAGGTGAAGCAACAGTGACTTTATGCATATAAAGATTTGCTTTTTATTTGCGTGCCCGACAAGTTTAACAGAAAAATTAGAAAAATATATATATATATATATATATATATATATATATATATATATATATATATATATATATATATATATATATATGTATGTATGTATGTATGTATATCTGCTTTTTTATTTTATTTTCCATCACGACATTGTAAAGGATTTGTACAGCTATGAAATTATGTACTTTGTCAGCAAGGCTATTGAAACTGAAAATGGTATCCTTGTGGTCGGAGTAATTGTAGCATCATCTGTTATGTGGTCACAAATATTTACCTTAAAAACTCGTCATAAAGTTTCGTGAGTTGACTTTATACTTACGATGGATTACAATAAATGTTAAGAGTTTCAATGTTCAATGGGCAAACTTTTCTCAAGTAAAAATGGCATAGAAATTAACGGCAAAACGGATATTTTAAATAACTCCCCTCACACTATAAACTGGGATGTATCACGTTTTTTTTTTTCTAAAAAATTGTATGCTTGAAATTATAATAAATTGAAAAGACAATTGACATAAAATTTCGAGCTGTCTTGAAGGTGAGGATTGCAGTCTTGTCATAGAAAATATTTTGAAAAATTAAATGCTAAAATCCTTGGTCATGAACTTCGAAGACCACATAGTCAGTCAGTATCTGTTCTTTGTAAATCCCCTCGCTCATATAGGGAGAGTGACCGTCTGCTTTTTCTCACCAGGCATCTCAGGAGGGATTAGTGAGAAAACCTCTAATGTATTAAAGTTCTTCGTTTTCCATTTAGTGAATTTATGAGGATATTTGTCATTTTACTTGTAAACTGTATTAGATTTATGGTTATTGATTTATGCAATGACCAAGGCACTAAAGTAAGTCTGTTGGTCGAGGAACTGAGAATATTAAGAACAAACCCGGTACCACGCATCTCCTAGCTTGGCCAGGAGGGCGTGTGTGAGTCAACTATTGTATGTTTATTATTTTTTTTTCTTTTCTGCTGACTTAGAAGATCTTTTTTTTTTTCCCAACAAGTAAAGGCATACTTTTTAAACTGGGAAATTATTTTTCACGTGTAGCTTATTTGAAGGTCGACCAAAGCTCTGAATTCTTTACCCGTTTATGACTGCGATTTTTTTTTTTCTCCGCGATGAAACATGGGGTCCCATAATGGCGTCGCCTTATTTGTCCTTTTACCACGGGGTAGGGGTAGAGGGGGATATACATTGGATGTGGTTGGAGTGGGAAGGGAGGACTGTCTCTAGTATTTCAGCAGCATTTTCCATGTATCGCTCGCCTTCCTTGTTACATTGCCGCATAAACCTTCCTTCTTTTTTTCCTCCACTTGTGCTCTCCTTCCTTCCCTGGCGAACCCCATGAGTCAGGCCTCCGTCCGACAAAAGGCCCCTCGGCAGCCGTTCGCCGCTCCGCTCTCGGCGACTCTTTCATTTTCTGTCCCCGACCTCAGTCCTCCTCCCTCGTGAACATGAGACCCATTTTGCCCACGGTCAAAAAGTGTCGTTTTACTCTCTCTCTCTCTCTCCTCTCTCTCTCTCTCTCTCTCTCTCTCTGTTCAAAGATTATTTTGTCTGATTTTGTTTTTTGGGTGTAAACATTGGTTTCGTATCACCAGCCTTATTTAAAATTTAGCCAATTATTTTATCATATTTCAGCTTGTTCTCTCTCTCTCTCTCTCTCTCTCTCTCTCTCTCTCTCTCTCTCTCTCTCTCACACAAGGCTAATATATTTATCTTTATTGTTCATCATCCCCCCACCTTCCTCGCTTTTCATTAAGTTCTGAACATGTAAAACTTTCATGAATTGTCTTTGGCGTCTTTTTTTTGCGTAATTGTTGTCATTAGGTTTTTGAAATATTTGATTGATTATGATTAGCCAGCTAGTTTTCCTAATTATTTAATATATTGCTCCGCCCTCAACGTGCTATTGCTTTTCTTTAAATTAAGGCTTAATTTTCATCCCACAATGGGTGTGTTTTTATCTCGTATAAATATTCCGCTTTAGGTGAAGTTTTTAGAATGACTCTAAATTCATTATGTAATTGATTATTTAAATTCATCACCATATGTTCATTTTTTAATACTTAACCTTAAGTAACCTCGACATTTTTAAAGATCATATTCCTGAGTTAGCAATACAGTAATTCTGTGAATGAGACCGAAAATTCCAAAGCTCTATGCATGAGCTTTTAGATCCCATTCCCATGAGAGAGAGAGAGAGAGAGAGAGAGAGAGAGAGAGAGAGAGAGAGAGAGAGAGAGCAAAATTCTCTCTCTCTCTCTCTCTCTCTCTCACCCCAAATAATAAATAAATAAATAAATAAAAAATTAAAGTTCATCCTTTGCGCCACTAAAAGCCACAATGGATTGCTTTTAAAAGTTTTTGGTCAGTGTACTCTTGAGATCAGTTCTAGTACATGTAGCTTGGGAGTTCAGAAATTGGCCCCGCAGGACTGTTAGAAGGACTAGAAGGACGGAAGTTCTAAAGGACAAAATATGTCACCCGATGGCAGGAGCTATGTTGGTTTGGTGGTCTCTTTGGATTGGAGGCCGGGGGTGGGGGTTGAACTACATAGCCTAGCTTGAATCATTATATGGCGTCATTTTAGTCTTATTTTCTCTTATTGTTGACTTGAGCTTTTGTACCAGGGTGAGGTCATTTCTATATATCCAAAATATTAAGGTATGAATGTGTTAATATTTGAGGTAGCAGGTCTATCTTCCCTCAAAAAAACTTCTGAAATATCGGTGGCCTTTTTTTAACTTAACACAAATATATTTAAAGACATATGTAGTTGAGTATTATGACTGCTCATTATTATCATTGCTCACATTTTATTTCGTTGTGTAGCAGGACAAAAAGTAAATTAACAGGGAAGACCAAACGTTTATATCAGTATATTTCGGCTGTTATTATGAAGTACATAGTAACAGCCGAAGGTTTCCACTCTATAATAGGCTGAGTTATACGTTAATTTATTCAAGTACTAAAGTTTTGTTCAACAGATATTGACATCAGTTTAAAACGAGTAAAAGATCATGAATAAATCTTCTGTTTTGGAAAAGTCTTGTCTCCTAAATGTCAACGCCCTTCGGTTCCAGTGAATCTCCAAGCACGAAATGTGAAGGCTACACCAGAGTATTTTGGAGGAATAGTAGTCAGCAGTAGTAAAATGTCATGAGATGTCGTATGAGATTGTAGTCTGGAGATGTCAGTAGTACAGCAGTTGTCGTAGTAACTCGGTGGTATTTATAAAGGTTTCATGCCGTTCGGAAAGAGTCTCGCACTTCGCGGATAGAGGACCACTGTCGAATTTACCCCCTTCTAGGATTTATTCTGAGGGGCCATTAAAACTGCTTCTGGAACTAGCTGAGTCCAGTTGTTAAATTTGCCAATTTCAGTTCTCTTCAAAGTAAAGTATCTAACTAGGCTAGTTCAGGTGGCCGCCAGTGAAGTTAAAGGTTGTAGTTTGATTCCGTAATAAAGGTGATCAAGCAAAGGGTCGTGATTTTTCCGGTTGTGATTTTTTTCTTTATAGTGTATTTTGTATTATTTTTGATGCGATCGAATTAGTCTGTGAATTATGAGCGCTCTGCCAATCAGATCGTTGTAACCATAGGTTTTCTTTTAAGTGATATTTTTGTACACCTTAAATCAGGAATAGCGTTTCATATTGTGTCATGTATTGAAGGGGTGTTAGTCTCAGCCAAGCGCAAAATCATGATCCTCTTACTTGGTTAGCATTGTGAATCAAACTTTTTAATTTCTTTTAACCTTGGGAGATATATTTGACATTCCTTCAGAGGTCAGAGAATACTCATTTGTTTAGATATGCTCATCACCCCCCTCACCCCCCCCCCCCTCTCTCTCTCTCTCTCTCTCTCTCTCTCTCTCTCTCTCTCTCTGAATTTAAAAAAAAAAATATGGTTTTAAAGTGGAACAATCGTGATTGAAATGTTGTACAGTAAATTATTTTTTATTAATAACAAGGGAAAACTTCGATACAGAACCACAAGAATTTTTTCCCAGCTGTTTCAAGTAGAAACACATATATTTTATTTCATGCTTAGAATTTTTCTTTTTAACATTGGCGAAACAATTGTGTTGCCCAACAGGTCTTCCAAGTGTCATTGCTTGATTAGAATTTACTCTTTTTTTAATATTTTAATCAATATCCTGGCCGACATGATTGTTACTGACTGAAGGTCTCCGAAGCGCCTGATTAAATCAGCACCTCTGAGATACAGAATGTCGTTGTAATTCAGTGTTAATGTCACTTTCACTTTTAAAGCGATAGATTTTTTAAGGTTACTCAAATCGATTTTGACACTTTTTTTTCAGTAGAATGAAGTGTTGAAGAACGAAAAGAATGGAGCTGGACTCCGAAAGTGATAGTAATTTGCCTGTAAAAGGTTGAGGTTACGACGGGAGTAGTAGTCGAGCAAGGAAATGCGCACCTTTAAACATTATCTGCAAACCAGGGAAACCCAACCCTAGCCTGTGGAAGCTTTTGGTACATAGGCTTTGGCACAGCCCAAGGCTTGAGAACGTAGGTTATATGGCCATAGCTCTGTGCAAGGGAATTCATTATGGCACCTTGTATGACGTGGCATCTGCAAATAGGCAGCTCAGGTACTTCAGTCAGTGAAGCGAAACCTAACTGAAGCCAGTTACCTCAGTATCTGTTTAGCTTCTGGAGGGCCTTGCAGTAGCAGATCTCTGGGTATGCTTTCATAAATTGGGTATCTGGTCACTGATTACGATTAATCGGAACATTATTAGAATAGTTAGGTGTTTAAAGGATTCTTCCCCAAAATTTAAAAGAAAATAAATAAAACGGCTACCTAAGTGATAGTTACAAAGACTGAAGTAAATGGCGTTTGGAGCCTCCCTTGACCGAATGCTAGCTAATTCTGATCTGCATTTTGATCAGGTCTTTCATATATTTAAACTTTTAACCTCTTATTATGTATCTCCACATTTTTCATCCATTCATTTCTTCTTACAGAAGAATGTGAAAATCGGGTTTATAATAACTTGAAAGTGATGCAAATTACCAAATCAGTTCTCTCATGGATGCAGAGTCTTATGCCATGGAGGTGGTAAATTGGCCTGTGTCGTTGAGAAGGATGAACACTCTTGTCTCTTGGATTTTCAGTGGTCGGCAACTCCAGTTCTGTTTATGTGTTCCGATTTGCTGCCCAAGTGCCCTAGCCTTGTACTTGAGAAGCCTCGTTCACTCCGGTTAGTGAGATGTGGAGGACAACTGACTACCTTTTTTCCAAAGTTCTTGGGAGAGCCTGTGGTTTAAAAATCAGATGAAATCTATGGATTTACTAAAGAAACGTGTTTTCTTTCCGATATATAATATTGCCATATTTTTATAAAGTATATGATTTTATCATTTAAGGATGTGAAAATACTCATTGAATTTACATAAATTGAGTAAATGTTTCTTTGAAATTTGAAAATTAGTTCTTAGTCTCTGTCCATTTTGTCTGGCAACCTTCCCTATTTTGAGAGGTGGACTCTTCCTTTGGGCTTTATAACAATAGGCTTATCTTTTCCTTTACTTTGCAGTACCCATAATTCTTTGGCTAGCTAATTTCTAAGAGAAGATATCACTGTCTATTCGACTTTAAAAAAGAAAACTATGCAAATCCCTGCTTAAAGGTCAAATTCTTGTGTGATCGTCGCAAATTTGTGTGCCAAAGGAAAAAAAAAAGTTTCGTGCAGTTCTATTAGGTGCTTGACGTCAAAGACTCGAGTGAGCTCCATTGCACAGAATTATTAATACCATGAAAGGGGCTTCATCTGTTTCTTGCCAAAACATGCAAGAAGCCTCCACTGGAAAGGCTTTCGCAGTTTATCCACATAAATAATGGAAAGAACTAATATCCTTATTCCTTATCGTATAGCAAATAATAAGACATGGGAGTCATTCGGACTGAAATGTGATTATTACAGAAAGATTTAAAATTATAAAACAGTACCCCAGCCTATAGTTGAATAAAATTTCGAATGTGTGATCTCTGTTACGGTGTTATTTTATTATCAGTGTTTCATGGTTGCAAAATGGAAATTTCACCGGGCTAAATAGTTATGAAAAAAAATATTCAACATTAAATACAATATTGTTAAGAACAATGAAACCTATAAATTCTTAAACCATCCTTTTCAAATCACAACAGTTTTAGGAACCTTTCACCTTTAACAATGAATATATTAATAATTACGTACTGGCAGTTAACAAATGGATGTTTCAGTTAACAATTAATGTTCGTGAAAACCTGGTGTCCAGTGCATAGATATCGTACTTTAGGCTTGAAATGTGACGTAATGACTGAAAACGTTTTAACATTTTGCTGGTTTCCGTCAGTTTACGAGTCCTGACTTCGCAGGTACCACGTACAATGGTTGGTTGGTTCATTGATTTTTAATTACAGTCTGGCTGCGCAATGACTATAGTGACTTTTAAAATTTCATTTTACTTGCTAAGAACTTTTGAATTTGTTGTCAGCATTGTCAAATTCCAACAAAATTAGTCGAAGCGATCAGTTTTAAGTAAATGTTCAGTAGAAAGTATCTTGCGGTATAATTACATCAATGAATATATTATTGTATTATTGAAAATAGAAAAAAAAGATAAATTTCCTCCGTTGGAGATAAGATATATACGGTAAAATGCTATGGTAAACTACCACAAAAGTTTTTTTTTAGGAAAAATATATAATTTAACTCTCAGTTTTAGGGGACTACTTGAAAGGGACTTCATATACAGCTCTCTTTAATTGATTATTATTGGGGTAATAGGAGTATGTATATAACTTCGAGTTGCAACCCTACCCTTAGAGAGCAGGGGTCCCTCCGGCCCTGCTGGTTGTACTTGGGTGTGGGTACTAAGCTTAGTGCACTATCACATGCTGCTTTGTAGGTTAACACATCTTCAGGTATGAATGGGTTAGATCCACAACCGAAAGTGTGCCCTTGGTAGCAGGGTGATTGATAAGGATGAAGTTTTTAGCACTGCCTCCACAGCTTCAGTATCAGAGCTCATTGGCCTTTGTTGGGAATTGCACGCTACAAAGAATGACATATCCTTTAGTGTATTTAGCTAATGAGTCCTCCATGGAATTTTACACATAAGTGGGTAAGGATAATTTAGGAAAGATCCCTAGTCATGAGCATTAGGCGGTGCTAAGAATCTTCCGGATAAATTGATAATAGGAAACTGAAATGTAAAAACCCTGCATCAATTAAGAAAGAAAGAGGATGCAAAATTAACTCGAGATCAATTATGCAAAAGACTGTACGGGTTTTAGAGCTATATTGACATTTTATATAATTAGAAAATTGCAATTATATTAACTTTTTCGTCATCAACTAATGTGAATGACGTTGCCTCACCACATACGAGAATAGTAGTATAAATAGGGTAATGGTATTAGAGATAATGATAATGCGTCCTTATTTCCCCATATCATTTTTTCATGCAATCTAATAATGAGCTTAAATGCTGCTGAGGCCGTGAAGTGCCTTCGGGAAAGACACACCAGGGACGTGGCAAAGGGAAAGCTCTTCAACCAATCAAATTAATAGTGCTTACTACGCCTCTGCTCAGAAGAGGCAAGAACGAGAGGAAGTCATTTTTCCCCCCTCTATATTCGCGGCATCAGTAAATCAAGCCTTACGCTACCGTGCCACTCCGGCTATTTCCCCAGTGGGCGACCGGAGAGGAATATTTAAAATGCTGTACAATGTTGTGGGAATATTTCTCATTGGCCTTTAGGGGACGGTATTGCTCTCCTTGCCCATTTTCAGCCTTGATGGCCAGTCTTGGCACGTCTGGTAGGCTTTGTTTTCACACTGTTCACATGTATGTTAACAATAACGTTTGCATTTTTGTTGCAAATGTATCTACACAACGAAGCACATCAGAGAGGTAGTTAAAAACTTTTGTCATGTTCAGAAGTTTACATTTTGGGAGAAAACATATATATCTTCACACACACACACACACACATATATATATATATATGTGTGTATGTGTGTGTATATAATATATATACTATATATATAATATATTATTATGATATATATATAAATATTATAATTATATACTAGATAATATATATATATAATATAATATACGTATATATGGTGTGAGAGTGTATGTTTGCAGATGCACCACAAGAGAAAATGGAACGGTGTAAATCCAGGCCGGCTTAATCTCTAATTTCTTAGATGTATTGAAGAGGTCTGGTACATAGTGGTAGAAATACTCACTATAATATGCTAGGTACAAAGGAACATACAGACAGTTTAAGAAACATTGGTACCTGACATGAAAGAAATATTGGTACCTGACATAAAATGGAAGAAGAGGTCCCCACACCTTTTGAGACAGAGGTCAGAGCTTTAATTACATATATTTTTGAAATAATCGGGCCAATTTTATACATTCCTTGGCTGATAATACCTTTCACACTGAAACTTTCTTTTATAAAACTGGATTCAGTTATATTTTTTCTTGCATATTATAAGAATAGCCTATATTTTCAGCACCTGTCCAGTTGATATCATGATTGTTTTCACCAATAAGAACGAAAATTGCACCAGAATTTTTTGAAACTGAAATATTTCCAACACTTCCTAGATTTTTATATAACTTTGGTAAGACATGTTGATGACCTCTTTTTCGCTGTTGTTCCTTGTTCTCTTGTTTTTCATCATTTTTAGACTTGAAATGATTTCCATCCATATATGACACTCAGGGTAGGAATCGAAAATGAAAATCAGTGACCTTTCTGGGATATGTGTAATCCGTTTTGAAACTGGCTATTCGCAATTCTGAATTCATGGAAAGGATTCACATTCAGATTCATGTATACAGGACTTTTCTGACAACTCAAAACCTACAAAGTTTTGAGTTATAGTATTCAGATTTTATTTTGTAATAGCTTGATAATGTATGTGCTAGCGAATTTATTAAACATGAAATTATTCATCTTGAAGAGGTTTTTAGCAAACAGGGCTATAATTCTCAGTTTATAAATAAAACACATCAAAATGCAAGAAAACTGTATTAGTAATGAAAGAAAAAGAACCCTGTTTTAAGAATGATGAAATCTTATAGTGTCCCAGACATACCAAAACAGCATTTCGGTGAACTCAAGCATTTTTAAATAGTCGTTGCGTACCAGGAGGCGCTAACTGTTGAAAGATGTTAGCTAGATTTCTAAAATTAGTCAAATAAACCTTAATATTTGGAGGAGATTGTATACCATAGATATATTATATATATATATATATCTATATATATCTATATATATTATATATTATAATATAATAATATATAAATTTCCCCTTTGGCTGTACGATAATTAACGATGCTTGTAACTTAATACTTGTAATATATATATATATATATATATATATGGTATATATATATATATATATATATATATATATATATATATATATATATATATATATATATATGTGTGTGTGTGTGTGTGTGTGTGTGTGTGTGTGTGTGTGTGAACAGAACAATGAAATAGGTGTAGAGATATGAGATTGATTATTTGAATGTTAGTCTCGCCTAACTTCTCATTGTCAAAGAAAAAAAATGCACATAGTTAATAAAAGGCAAAGCTTGCTATGTTGGGAGGACACAGTGCTTTGTCTTTCGGCTTGGAAACTGGAGTGTGAAGGAAAAAGAAGTCTTGAGTTATTGGTAACGGGTTTAGAAATAGCGTTATTACAACAGAAGCTTATAGAAGCTTATTTCTTTAATGTTAATGAAACGAAAAAACAAATTCAGAAGGATATATTAATTAGTGTATTGACTCATAACCGTTGCGTCGTTGAACGCGTGAACATGAATTTCTATGTGTTGAACAAAGAAAAGCCGCTCTGACTGTCAGTATGAATTAAAACTGTTTGAATGCAGTAAGTGGTGAATATAATGATAATAAGACGTTTGCCATAAATCATATCCAGACAACGTATGGGAAGATTCATGGTGCCTCAGCTTCGTTGCTCTCTACATAATTACGAGTTTCTCTTTTAGTAAAGTATAGTTTATGGCGTTCAACGAAGTAAAATTTATTTTCCCTACAATAATCAGACAGAAAACTCCCACCGGTTTTGGAATGACGAGGGAAACCCCGGCCGAAGATGAATAATACCTCATTGGTATAAATTTCCAAAACGTCCGTGGCCCACATCGTGGGCGTTTACAAATTTCCCAAAATACTCCGGAACTGTCTTTCTTTTGTTGTTACCACAAGAAAAAGCTCACACCAATATCCAGGACAATAAATCTTGCGGGGTGCCGGCCTCTCATATTACCGCGATAATAAAAACATGCGCTTGGTGCTGCGTGTATGTTGGTAGCAAATAGGAAATGATTCGCGCACGTGTGTTGTGTGTAACGTTATGCTTTTAGAGTAGTCTTCAAACGACGGAGAGAGTAATGAATTTGAATGCCTCGTAAAACAGATGCTTGTACGCTATTGTTCTTATTGCCTTCAGCACTTCCCTACCAATTATAGAATTACTAGAGCAATTTATATAATGAATATCAATAGATTAGGATGTTATTCATGCATCATTTAATCTATATAAGGAGCATCCCCTTATTGGAGGATGGTTCATCCTTTGCATTCATTTTTCTGATTGTTATGCCTTGGTTTTTTAGTGATAACTATAAAAAAAATTTTATCTAAAGGGAAATAAGCAGTACAATATGCGCCGGTGGTGCCTGTACAGGGACTCTCTCTCTCTCTCTCTCTCTCTCTCTCTCTCTCTCTCTCTCTCTCTCTCTCTCTCTCGTGCTTTAATGCCTTTGTGTATCGAGTGAGTAAATGAACAAAAGGAATTCTGACGCTTTACTCACATCCTGCCTTTTGTAATGACTGATTCCGGAAGCAATAAGTGAAAATTGGTGAAGTTTCGTAGCTTATTGTCCCGAACAAACCATTTCTTCATGAAATAATTTGCCACTTTCCCCCAACACTGTTCCTTCATTTTAATACATATATTAATAGTATAGAATACTGAGCCGTTACCGAATCAGAAATCTAGATTAATGTCAGCGGACGAGACAAGGCCAAAGGGTGATGATAGAGGAAAGTTTGAAGAGGGAATGAAATGATCCAATGCTCATATAATATCAAAGAAAATAGATGGCAAATAAACGAACAGTTGAAAATATTCGCCAAATGTTGTTTTAGTCTCTCTCTGTCTCCGGGATTAGATTACATTTTAGGTTCGTTTCTCGCGTTGTCAGTATGTTTTAACTTTTATTTTTGAACTTTACTTGTCTGTATGCACATTCGTTAACCATAATATGATGGTTTAAATAGTAAAGTTTAAATCTCTTCTCGTGTATGTTTTACGTAATTTTGCTACTAGCGTAGAGAGAGAGAGAGAGGAGAGAGAGAGAGAGAGAGAGAGACTGATTGGACATTTGTGGAGAAGTGCATATGAAGAGGCGAAGTAACAAACTTTGTGATGTCCAAGAGGAGTGTTTGACGGTGAAGTGAGTCTCCCAGAGGGACGAAGTTGGCTGTGGAGGAAAATGGGGAAAGGGAAAATCTTTGAGGGATGAAAACGGCGAAGGTTTGCAAGTGGAGCCTCCACAATCGTTGTCACGAATGAGGCTCCATTTTTCTTTGCTCACTCTTTGCTTACTCGTTCATGGCATTCAAGCGCATGTATGAATATTGCATACATTAACAAATTTGCTAATATGCATGTATTCATATTGCATACGCTTGTTTACGTGAACATGAATCCATTCATGTACATAAATATAGCATAATTCAACATATGCAACTGATGCATATGTACGCATACTCTTGCAAAGCGCACATAAAGACACATTATGTAAAGGTAGGTGTATTTGTGCTCTGTGGAAACTTATTGAACACGTGTACAGACCTATAATCATAATTAGTCTCGGTTGCGTTTTAATGATATAATTTGCCATTAAATTAGCCATGCGGGTTTGAAAATTTAATTAAAGGCGGACTACTCCGAAAAGTAGAGTTTAATGAAAAGTAAATTTTTTGTCCTTTTCATCAAATGAAAGTACGGCGGTGGTTTAATGGAATCCCCTAATTAAGGCGAAGTCTAGTGATAGAATTAAATAGGGATAGTGAATGGGATGGGGCCACAAGGATACCTGCAGTGGAATGGCAACCGCTTTTCTTTGTTCGCTTATCTCTCTCTCTCTCTCTCTCTCTCTCTCTCTCTCTCTCTCTCTCGGCGCTGCTTGGTTGCTTGGTTACAGGAAATCGAATTTCGTCATGATTTTCATAATCCGCGGCGGCTGAAGATGGAAACCTCCAAGTCAGTTCCTGTCCGGAATAACTGGAGAATCTTTTGCTTATTCCGTAACTGCCTTTTGAGGATTTGCATTCGTGCCATTGAATGCTGATGGTGAATGTATTTTACTCATTCGTGATTTGCCTTCCGCTTGTGTTGTGCCGAGGGAAAGATATATCGACGACTCTCTCTCTCTCTCTCACTCTCTCTCTCAGGGCGATAGATTACCCCAGTTCAAGTACTGCTTGATCAGAGCCTTAGAAATAATGGCTAGAATCAGTGAGAATCATATGCTGCATGTTGTAAATTGTAAGACCGACCTTCTTGCGTATCTTGGAATGTAGCTCATTTGGTGGTTGAGGGTTGTACTGTAGCTGAATATTTTCATAATTTTGAAATGATTTTAGAGAGCAAAGAGTCATTGAAACGTCTTTTAGGGATTCTCAGAGAGCTTTAGATTAGTTAAGTTTGACAGCATTGAATCTTACCAGTACAGTGCTTGGATGGGTGACTTCCAATTAATTCCTGTCTCCATTTGCTACTTGGGGGGCAGGGTGTGTTTGGTTGGCTTGCCACTATCCCATTGTCCCAGAAATTTGCGCTTAGTAACCTGCTTCAGACTCGGGGAGTCTGCTGTGATCAGCAATGGATCGCAATAGCAATTGAGCATTTAAATTATTATGCCAATTTTCTTCATTTTCATCCTTTTTAGATTTGAATAATAGTCATTATTCATTTCTGTATAACCATCTCCCCTCCTCCCTTTGTCACTCTGTGAGATGCAAGTATTTCGAAATGTTTGCCAACAAATAAGCTGCAAAATGAACATACTACATTATATTCACAACCGTTAACTCGGAACCACTGAAAAATACAAACAGCAGTTCTGGTTCTGGCAAAGCGAGTAAAATGTCCCATTTGAATGAATCGGGAAATAATTGCTAAACGGATAGTGAATTGGTTGGCAGGACCCGTCACAAGATCTTTGTGGTTCAGTACTGATGTTATTGCGACGGGATTTTTTTTTTTTTTTTTTTTTTTTTTTTTTTTTTTTCATCCTTAGTCACCTTTGTCAGACCGGAGGCGTGGTATTCCTTGCCTGTTGTATGAGACACCCTTGGCCTGTCGACTCAAATTAGTATGACGTCACAAATTAACTTTTTTATCATCTGCATTCTTTTCATTGTGCGTGTGTGTGTTTTCACACTGTTTTCCATTCTGTAAATCTGTACCACACTGGACATGACATAAAATGATGATATTTCACATCTACATTATTAATGGTAGTTTTCATAAATTGACCGCAGTGCATATGTCACGTCCAAAACGGCAGCGTGTATACAGATCACAATCTTAGCCATGGGGATATCAGTATAATATGATACTATTAGACCACTGGGTTTCCAGCCACTAATGGGATTACGGCCCTGGTTGGTGAAAATGATCCTCTCGCCTCTAGATATTAACTTGATATTCTGTTTGGTTACACCAGATGTGTAAGGAAGGCAGCGTTACACATACACATACATGCATACATACACACGAGTGCGCGCGCACACACACACACACACACACACACACACATATATATATATATATATATATATATATATATATATATATATATATATATATATATATAATTTAGATATCACAAAAAATCTAGGGTTTAAGTATTTTATACCAGAATCAGGCATTCATTTGACTTTGTAAGTAGCTTAGATAAGTACTGGTGCGCGAAACTTTAAGAGATGCATTAAAAAAACGTTGATTTTCGTTTATTGAGTGAATAATTTTAACATTGATTTCGACATGTACAAGAGTTGATAACGTAAACGACTTCTTTTCACCAGAAATTTATTGTTTTTCTGTTTATGCCATGATAATGATTGTTTTTTTTATGCCATTATTTCTTTCAATAAATGTCATTGTTTCATTCACATGTCTTCATTTTGGAATGTATTGGGAAAACATTATAAAATAAATGGTATTATTTCATTTAGAAATACTTTTGCATTGTTCCTGGCTGTGCCAGAATTATACTTTCTTCATTGTAATTTTGGACAATATCTCTCAGACATGACGCTTTCCATCTCGCCTGAACACGGACTAAACTAAATGAAGTCCTGTTGATTATTCGGAGCAACTCCCGTTGTACATGGACACCAGCCACTATCAGTTGAATTAGTTTCTCTCTCTCTCTCTCTCTCTCTCTCTCTCTCTGAGTTATAACTTCTATGGGAATATACATTCAACGTCTATCGCTGTATGAAACATTTCACATAAAATTTACAAATTGTCTCCTTCATAACCTCCAAATTCATTTACTGTAATTGGGTTGGTAAGTTTTGAATCGCTTGTATTATATATGGAAATATACAAAGGCTAGGGGCGTTACGTATTTTCCCGTAGATCGGACCAAGTTTCCTTCATTCTACTAGCTTGTTTCAAGGCAGTTGGCGTGAAAGGCTATCTTGGGATGGACGACGGCAACTCTAAATTTGGAGTTCATTATCTGTAGACTATCGTTGTTGTACTGGAAACTTATATGGGAACCTGATGCGTTTTTTTTTTATCAAGATATTAAATATGTCGGATTCATTCTTTTCCTCGAATTAATCTAAAGATATATTACTATGAGATTCAGGGCCTCTGTAACACGGTTTTTTTCGCAATAACTTTTTATCTATGTATTTCATAAATATAACGCTTATTCAGAATACATATTGTATCAACACATAAATTTTGAGTGTATTCTGCACTATGTAGGTTGAATAAATTTGGTACTTATAATGTAAAAGTGACCTTTTTTGAAGACGGGCCAACTTACTCAGAGAAAAGGTTTAGAACGCACTAGTTACGTAACTTATGACATCATTTCTTCCCTCTTTCTCGATGGATGATTGGCTATACGTAACGAAGGCTAAACCTCTGGCAACAATGACATACAAATTTAAATACAAGCAAAGCAGTACACCTTTATAAACTCTGGAACCTCCCCACTGATAATTGTCATAATGAACAAACCAACAAAATATGTTAATAAATACAAAAACACTTCGATTATAAGTCTAACTCCCAAAATAAGTTTCCAAAGAAATTACAGTCTACTTTATAGGTCACAATCAGATTGACAAGATGTAGGGAATAGTTGGTAATTACCAAAAACATAGTAGACAAGCTTGATTTGATAACTGCTATATCCAATGTCAAGCAATTTTAATTTATTGGCTATCTACCTATTTACTGAAAAAAAATAGCCGGTACCGTATATTGGCTTTAAACCTTCACCAATTATCGTCAGAATGGTGACTTCATGAGGCTTCACCCACTTTCGCCTCGTTATAATTCAGGATAACACTGAAGGCTACCATGGGCATTGTTGGATTAGAAAATTTAACTTCTGGCTATAAAAACTAATTTCTCGAGTAGTTGTAAGAAGTGCTAAATGATCCTCAAGGATCCCAGCAGTTGGACTAAACGTTAATTCATGTATATTACGTCTATACTGTAGCGGCACTACTGCTACAGTAGTATTACTACGCTAGCACTGATACCCAACCCACATCTATGTATCGTTCCGCCATTCATAAAGTCTTTGGGTTTCAGAGCCGATGGCATTTCTGTCTGGTGGATGGGCGGGGCAACATTTGGTCAAAAGGTGTTTGTTTACCTTGCTTACGTAATGAATGTTTTTCGACTCTTGGCTCGTAATAATTGGCCATGGCGTCGGCTAGATCATTTTTACTCTATAAAAATTAAAACTATCGGGTTTAGGTTATTGATAATGCTGACAAAATTTGTGTGGTTGTAAAATATACATATGTCAACTTTCAGCTACATCCGATGCTTTGACAAGGAGCAAAGTCCAAAAAACCGTGTTACAAAGAC
>NC_087204.1:51139721-51184721 GCF_015104395.2 Macrobrachium nipponense | reverse complement strand
TAATCAGCTCAGTGGTCTGGTAAAACTAAGATATACTTAACTTTGAGGAAAAGGAAAACTAGGAATGCAGTGAAATAAAAAACATGTTGTAATGGACTAAACTGGCTTTCATTTGAAAGAAGAATTATCCTTATTTTAATCACTTTAAAATAAATAAGATCAAGATGCGCGACCGTTTTACATAATTACTTCCCATAATCTACACTGGAGGATATCACTCTAAACTATGCATGCTAATCTTCCAGGTTCATATGCATACATATGAATATTACCTTGAAAGGGCCTCCGTGGCGAAGAGCTCTGTAGGAGGAAGGGCATCTGTTGTGTGCAGACCTCATGAGACGTGTTCGCAAAATTGCTTTCGCTCTTCTCTGTCCCCGGTTATTAAAATCAAACCGTAGAATTAGAAGTTGTTTCACTATTACAAAATTAAAAATTGTTTTTCTTCATTGGGATTACCAATCGACTACAAAGGACTGTTTGGTTAACAAACAAAAATATTTAATGCAGTAATATATAAATACATGTGTGTGTGTGTATATCTATATATATATATATATATATATATATATATATATATATATATATATATATATATATATATATATACACACACATGTATTTGTATATTACTGCATTAAATATTTTTGTTTCCAAACAGTCCTTTGTAGTCGATTGGTATATAATATATATATATATATATATATATATATATATATATATATATATACAATATATAATCACACACACACACACACACACACACACATGTATTTATATATTACTGCATTAAATATTTTTGTTTCCAAACAGTCCTTTGTAGTCGATTGGTAATCCCAATGAAGAAAAACAATTTTTAATTTTGTAATAGTGAAACAACTTCTAATTCTACGGTTTGATTTTAATAACCGGGGACAGAGAAGAGCGAAAGCAATTTTGCGAACACGTCTCATGAGGTCTGCACACAACAGATGCCCTTCCTCCTACAGAGCTCTTCGCCACGGAGGCCCTTTCAAGGTAATATTCATATGTATGCATATGAACCTGGAAGATTAGCATGCATAGTTTAGAGTGATATCCTCCAGTGTAGATTATGGGAAGTAATTATGTAAAACGGTCGCGCATCTTGATCTCATTTATTTTAAAGTGATTAAAATAAGGATAATTCTTCTTTCAAATGAAAGCCAGTTTAGTCCATTACAACATGTTTTTATTTCACTGCATTCCTAGCTTTCCTTTTCCTCAAGATTGTTAACGGGCTACGGTGGTTCTTTTTATCGTCTTTCAAATGTCCTAAAGAAATTTTCGTAAATCATCCACTTTGTTTACCTTTTATCCATGTATAACGAATTTTAGGCGCTTATACTTGGAACGTTTTTAATATTGTTTTGCCTAAAGGACATGTCACCCTTTCCGCTAAATATTTTGTTTGTCAGGATTTTTCGATGCGACACGGCATAACGACGGAGAGCTGTGTTTTTGTTTGCTGTTCGCTCGTCGCTTGTTTTTCAACGTTGCTAAATGGATTATCTCGTAAAATCGAGTGTAATTTTTGACCCCCCCCTCCTTTATTTATTTTTTTTATTAAAAGCACTGTTGCTAAATGGTATTTCTTTTCGTTCCCCAACTTTTGATGTTAGCAGAGAAGAATGTCAACTGTATAAATAAAAATGCGCACTGATTGAGAGAAACGTTAACTCACTCGGAGGTTATTGATTGCCTATCACCGGGGGGGTTAGCGCTGTACGCCATTATGCAAATTATTGGAGTTCAAAGATTGGTTCCTGTGCTTTTTTTTTTTTATCTAGCAGTTGGTACCGTTTGAGTCTATGATATATACAAGAGTATTTCCTAGTAAAAAGCCATTTCTCCTAGAAGAGAAAACAAGAAGGGCCTTGGTGTTACACACATCCTAACTTCCACTGTTAAACCAATATGTTGTGAAACATTGAGTAGATTTCATACTATATCACTTTTCCGCATTGCCATTCATTAAATCTCACTGAAGATTGTAAAGTACTTTAGATGTAGGAATACGTTGCCACATCTTTTATGTATATATCTGGAAGATGGGTAGCTCAACACTATTGTTCTTTATACCCTTACGTACTTGGTGATTTAAAGTGGAAGGCTCCCCACGACACCATTTTAGTGCTCAAGCCTGAGAAGCCATTTTCAGAACACCAATCTGTTAAAATAGAGTAATAAAATAAAAACACAAAGTGGTGATCATGCAGAGTATTGTGCAGCTGGTGCAACAAAGCTAAGCAAACTCCATTTATTATCATATGTATATTGAGAGAAAAACGGCAGAGAATAATGTGAATACTACGACCAAATTATTACGCCAAAAATGAAATTCCAGCTTTGTATAATGTTACTTGAAGTGACTGAAAATACCGGATTCGGCAGTTGCGGAGAATCTGCGTTAAGAAATTGAAGAGATTGGATTAAAATATCGTAGTGAAATGGATCGAATTTTTACTTTAAAATAAAAAAACAAAACCACTGGTTTCTTCTTGAATTGGCAAAATAAAATAAAATAGGGATAAAAAGCACAGTTTAATCAAATATTATAAACATAATAATTTAAGAGGGTTGAGACTAGTAAGGAGATTGTACGACCAAAGTAAAATGTCTTTCAATGGGAGAATTCAGAGATTAAAATGGGCCGGATTGAAAATCTTGGAGAGTTGTGGCGCCGTCGCTGATGACAAGGTCATTCAGGTTCGACCAAAACGGTACCTCAACAGCCATCTGGCATATTTTGAACAGTTCTTATTTCTTTTTTCCACAGTTTGCTTATTGTATTTAATTAATTAGAGACTCAATTTTAATTTTCGTTTTATTAAAGTTCACCAGTGTATTTTGGTTTAATTACCATTGTTTGAAAACTGATGAATACCCGTTAAACTTGAGTTTTATTGTGTTTGAAGCTGTGTTAGATCTATTACGTTTCTGTCTGTGAATACCTGTTTATGATTATGGTAAGGGCAGAAGATGTAGGCAAAAGGTTGTAGAGTTTTGAAAGTGCTGTAGGGGAGAAACATGAAAGGGAGCAATTGCAAGTGTTATGGGTATGAGTGTTCATGGAAGAAGGAAATTGGATCAAAGATTTGTAAGAGGCAATGGAATAGTGGAAGTGGTTGAGTCGTTCAAAGGAGCCCTTAAGTGGTTTTAAAGACAAGCAGGGTATCTATGGGATCAAGAAATGGATGATATGAAAGGTTGGCTACATATATAGGTACACATATACGGGACCATGTGCAATATATATATATATATATATATATATATATATATATATATATACATTTATATTATATATATACATATATACACAAATACACACACACACACAGTTTTTTCTCTCAGACTGCAAAGTAATTGTTGTCAGGGAAGATTTGAAAACAAGCGATCATTTCCATACCACTCACGCACAGAATTAAATTTCCTCTTGCGAGTTTGTCGATACTGATATCTGGACCACCTGCACCTCGGATGTTTTTGTCTCGGGGAAATGTTTACTAATCGCACAGGTGGTGTTTTTCGGCGGAACGCCGGTGTTACAAGCCTTCCCCTTGATATGAAGGATTCTCTCTCTCTCTCTCTCTCTCTCTCTCTCTCTCTCTCTCTCTCTCTCTCTCTCCTGTCTGTCTGTGGTGCATGTAATGCTGACATTATTGTAATATAGTTTGTTAAAGCTCGTTATACATCTTTTGTGCTGTATATAAGCCATTGGGGAATCAATCCAGATAATGTTATTCCTATGATTAGCGAGTTTGTTTTGATAGGTTGGAGTTTTTCCCTGTCATAGGTTTTGTTAGATTGTATTTCTGCTCCTTTAATCAAATCCGTTCCTAAGTTAAGGATGATAGAACCAACAAAGACTTAATCACTTACTCGACTGAAATTATACAGGATGTATAATTAGTGGGCTAATAGTTTCTAGAACGGGGTCTATGTAATTGTTTTGTGTGTTAGGAGTACTTTGGAAAGTTTGTTTTTATGATAATATGGGCAAACAAAGCGGAGGTCATAGTACAATCAACTGTGTTGTTGAAGGTTGAATTTTACATTTAACAACATGAATATGAATGATAATATACCTATATACAAAAGATTCATGACGTATGCTGTGTTTCTTTTATACGCGTGTTTGGCCCCACGTGGGACCCCACAGGACTCTCTCTCTCTCTCTCTCCCCTTGAGAGGCTTATCATTGTATGTCAGTATCTGGAAGGTTTGTTAGCTTTAGGCAGTCAATATAGACCCATTTAGTTCTGCTGTCCACTGTCATCTGTTAGGCCTTGTGTCTTCTTTGGATGACACGGTATGGTCCTGAGAAGGATGGGGAGAGAGGGCCTCTGTGTGCTTGTAACCGTATGAATGCAGATTTTGTGTTCTGCAGTTCGTACACTTTCCTGGCCATCTGGTAAGTCGTTTTGGTGGGTATTATTCGTTCTAATGCTTTTAGGTGTCGGGCGGGGATGTTGGCCTCGTTGGATTTTAAAAGACGTCTGCCAGCAATATTAATGATTGGCCAGATGCATTGGATGCTGTGTGTGTGGTGACATTCTCAGGCCCATTAAGACCCAAGGTAATTCCTTTCTCCAACTCCCACCTTGACATCTGGCAGTGAATGATTCTTTCACCAACTGGTGTAGCCTGTGTTGATGGTGTTAGCTTCTGGGTTGTGGGCCGTGGGGAGAGTATCTTTGTCCCCAAGCAAGCTGTCTGTGAGGGCGTTCTATATGGTGGATGTGAAGTTGGCCCCCCGTTGCTTGTGATGATCTGCGGGACTCCGTACCTGCTGACCCATCTGATGAGAGCTTTCACACAACTCTCCACTATTTGTTGCTTTATTGATATTGCTATGGACCACCTGCTATTTCTATCAATGATGGTGAACAGGTATTTGTACCCTTGGAGGTGGGGTAGAGGTCCCACTATGTCTACGTGGATGTGGGTGAGTTGGTGGTGTGTTGTGTGGAACTTGCCTATTCCGCTCTCTACGTGCCTTGTTATTTTTGACGTCTGACATGGAAGGCATTCTCTGACCCAGTTTTTCATGGCCCTTTTCTTTCCCCACCAGATGTACTGCTATGCTAAAATCCTGGTGGTTGCCCTGTTTGATGGGTGGTACAGATTTTGGGCAAGGTTGAAAGCCTTTCTTCTAAGGCCCTCTGACAGGTAGGGGTGAGGTCGTCCAGTAGTTGTTTCATAGGTGATGGTTCTCTACATTGTTGATTGATAGGTCGCTCTATGTAAAGATAGGGTTGTCCACCACACCCGCCACACTCACTGTAATTCCATGTCATCTCTTTGCACCTCTGCTATTTTGGAATAGTCTGTCTAGAGCTGGATGTTTTTGATGCAATTTTGCAAAAGTGTATGTCCCACTGCTGAACCCTTTAAATACCTTTAAATACTTTTTGGTGCAGGAGTGTTCAGCTATTGCTGATAGGTGGTGCTGTTGTCGTTCTGACCATGTGTCTGATGTCCTTGAGCATGTGGCAGAAGTGATGGATGGCTTTGCAGACTGCTAATAGTTCTCTGTCGAATGTAAAGTTCTTTTGTTCCACTGCCATTAGCCTCTTGCTGAAGAATGCCAATGACCATCATCTGTGTCCTTCTCAAGTACCGCACCCATTGCTGTCAAAGTTAGGGACCTATGGGGTAGAGGAAACATTAATGGTTACAGAGTTTATTGCTCGTTTTGCTGAAAGAAATGCATTATCTTGATCTTGTGACCAACTTAATTTTTTTGGTTTCCCTTGTAAGCATTTGTAGATTGGTGTCTTGATTTTAGCAGTATTTGAGATAAATCTATAATAGTAATTAATTACTTCTGAAAATTCTTGTACTGCTTTAATTGCTGTTGGTTTAGGGAAGTTAGCAATTGCTTTTACTTTCTCTGGTAGGGGTTTAGTGCCATCTGGGCTTACTTGACGTCCAAGGAATTCCATCGTTGTCTTTGCCCATTCACACTTGTCTTCCCTTACTACGAATCTGTTTTCTTTGAATATTTGCAGCACCTTGTGACGTCCTTAAGAAGTTGGGTGAGGTTGGGGATAAATATGAGGATGTTGTCAATGAAGACCATAAAGAAGGAAAGGTTGCTCAGCAGTTCGTCCATAAATCGTTGGAAGGTCCCTTGTTTCAAAGACTGAAACAAGTGTAGTTGAATGTGTGTAGATGCCGTATGGGGTGGTGAGTGAGTGTGGTCTTTTCTATATCTTCCTTCATTATTGGAGCTTGGACATATCCCTTCAGCATGTCTATTTTGGGGAAGATCTTTCCTCAGCTCCTTTGGTTGGTTATGTCTGCTATGTTCAGCAACGGGTATCTCTCAGGCTTTGTTTTGATGTGTAGCCGCCGGTAGTTTCCATACAGGTGCCATGTTCCATTTGGTTACAGTACCATGTGAAGGGTGGATGCCCATGTGCTAGGGGCTTTTTGGCACATTCTCCATTTCCCTGGACACACGTCTGGCATAGGCGAGTTTCTCTAGGGCTACTTGTCTGATGAGTAAGTGGACTGTGGGACCCTCCGTTTTTATATGGTGCTGAATGTTGTGTTTTGCTGGTTTAGTTAAGTCGTGCTACAGGTATCTTTGAAAACCTCTTGATAGTCTTGCAATAGTTGTATTTCTGATGGTGGGGTAGCTGCTGTGGTTGGGCCTGTTTGTCATCTCTGTTGTTGCAATGACAATGTGGTGGTGGGCTTTTGTGCAGCTTTTGAGGAGATGATATAGGTGTTTCACTGATTTGTCTACTAGTGGGTTGTGTGATTTTAGGGAGTCTACTCCTAAAAGTGCTGTCGTCACATCTGCCATGATGAAGGTCCAACTGTAGTTTGTCCTGGTGAATGACACATTCATATCCACTTCTTATACATCTTGAGTGGTGCTCCACTTGCAGTGGATACATGGATGTTGATGGATGGGGTGGGAGTTGAGTCATTCATACAGGCTGGCAGGCACAAATGATTTGCATGCCCCCAATGTCAACGAGGAATTCTGTGTTTGACTTTTTGTCCCCGATAGAGAAACACGTGGAGCCCTTGTGTTCCTATTTGGAGGCAACTGGTCTGCTCACCACTGATGTTGATTGGGGGGTGGATGCGACCCTCTTGCATGTTTTTTTAAAACAGGCAACCTTTATAAAAAATTTTACATTTATGGTTTTTTTTCCAAATCTCCAATGGAAGAAACCCATTTCCTCTGGTGGTACATCTTTCTTCTGTTTGGTTTTCCCCCTGATGAGTTGTTTGGGGAAGCTCCACATGTGGATGGGGACGGTCGGTCTTCTGGGTCACTGTCAGATTCTGTGTTATTTGAATGCTGAGAACTTCATGCTGCTGCTGCTGCTGCTATGGATGGTTGAGTGGGCAACCTTCCACTGTCTTGTGGGATGTGTACTGTATAGACCAATTTTTAGGAATTCTTCGATGGGTATGGTGGAGATGTTGGGTATGGCTGCAACTGTTTGGCAGGGCAGTTTTGTTAGGACCTCTCTCACAAGCTCTAGGGTTGACAGGTTTGCAGTCTGTGGTGGGTAGCATTATGAGCCGCCACAACTGTTTGTAGGTATGCGATGGTGCTCATCTCCTATGGCTGTCTCCATGTTGTTGAGAAATTTCTTGGCTCTTAGGGCTGGTGGCATGCTGAAGGATGACATTATCTGATCCTTCAGTGATTCGCAGGTGATGGGGGTTCATAGTTCAGTTAGCCATCTTGTGACTTGCTCGAAAACGTTGTCTGGTAGGAATTCGAGGATGATGTCTGCTTTGCATGCTGAGGAGGTAATTTTCTTCTGGGTTGTGGGGCGTTAAAGGGCAGGCATAAGGAGGTGGTGGCGACAGTGTCACTGGAGAGGCTGGCATCATTGGGGCTGGCTGGGCTGGTCATCTCCATGGTCACCAATGTAGCGAAGGTATGAGTAAGAAGCTGCACCTACAGTCTTACTGATTTATTCAGATAGCAAACAGATAGGTCAGTAGCTCTTGCGAGTGGAAATGTTGTGCCTGACATGAGGCGAACAAAATAGAGGTCATAGTACAATCAACTGTGTTTGCTGAAGGATGGAAAGATGTTCATAAATCGACGTATTATTTTACGTTTGAAGTGCATGCAACCCCATACATTTGCCTGGCCCAAGAATAGAAGCACTTTTATTAGCTATTCTCGGATTATTTTATTATTTAAGTTAACTCAGTACTTTGAAAGCTATGGTAGTGAAGGTGATGATAATCTTTCCAGCCGGCCTTCCTTGTTTGCAGATGTGGATTTTGTTGATGGTAGGCGAATAGTTGTCAGAAGTCTTAAAAGTAATTCAGAACTTCAAATATGCATGTTAGTTTTATGTTGATACAAATGGAGCAGAGTAATTTTTATTGTAAGATTTTATTTGACTGCATTATCAGAAACTCCCCCTTCGGTATTTTTTTTGCATCAACTTTTGCTATCACTTAATTGTGTAACGCTAGTCTTACATAATGAAAAAAATCTTCGGTTATATTTTACTCCAACAGATACTGTAAACTTCAGTATGTTTGCACTCTTGATTCTTTTTTAACATTTTGGCACCCACATCTGCTCTCCTTGTTTGAAATTCCTCCAATAAACAAAAAGTCATCCCCAAGGAGGACGTCAGCACGTTTCTAATCCTTGGATTAACATTTCCACTTTTTCCTGAAATGCATAACCTTTGAGAACAGTATACGATAAAAATAAAATTCCAGCGTAAGCGAATTTCGAAGAATTTCTGCTCAATACGAGTGTAAAACTAATGATGAAATCATAATATTAAGGATTTATGTGAGATCATTCTAACATTACTAAAAGAGGCTAAAACAAGCATAGCTTTTGTTAAACGTGTGTAAGTTAACTTCATCCGTTTAAGTGACGATAAACTGTCTTCATTGAAAGTCAGGTAAATGATGCAGATTAATACAGAGGATTTTATCTGCAGTTAAATGTTACAAAAAAATGAGAAACCCGGTAGACCGGTATACGACTTTTCGCAGCATCAGTGGGTTATGAAGTTTTGCGCGTCATTGAGGACGAGAGAATGAAGGTTCATAAAGGAGCTTGCGGACAGTGCTCAAAGTGATGTATATGAAACAAGCGGAGGGAAGCGTCCTTGCGGCGGAGGTAGAGTGAATGACATTGGTCATGAAGTGCTGTGTTATTTATTAAACGGAAAACGTTCGATTCAGCCCTGGAAAAATAGTGTCCGGATATGAGCAAAACACTCTTCACAAGGACAGGATATTCTTCATCCATAAACCTGAACAAGTTGCTCATACAAAAAAAACAGTAATAATAATAAAATAAAAAATAAGTAAATAAATAAATAAATAAATAAATAAATAAACAAACATGACCCATTCAGAGAATATCTTGGCTCCTCGTAAAGGACCTGAGTAGTTCAGTAGAGGCATGTATGCCAAATGTCAGGAGATATGCTTTTGTTTCTCTCTCTCTCTCTCTCTCTCTCTCTCTCTCTCTCTCTCTCTCTCTCTCTCTCATATTATTGTACACGAAAACTTCAGTCAATGAGATGGCCCTTAAATTTCCCTATGTAGTTCCAAAGTTCCGATCCGCTTCAGCTTACAAGGGTGGAGGTTGGTATGCTTTCATTTAACAAGAAAAGTCCAATAAATTCTTAATTATTTTCAGGATACTTTCTAACGCAATAAGAAATAGATGAATTCCATGACTTGCAAATCAAGCTTCGGCAGAAGAGAACGCCCATTCATAAAATAGAGCAAAGAATATAACCAAAAAGTGAAATGTGTTTGTTTGTCCCCTCAAACAAGGAAACTACGTAGGTCTCAAGCGTATAGAAGCCGACGTTTGAAAACTTCGGCTGTAGGATTATCACCCTGCTTGTTTACATGGTTATTACCTTGCGTGGGGCAACACTAAACGTGTCATCCAAGGTAACTCGGTAGTCACAAATAGCAAACAGCTTTCGAATCAATTAAGAAAAACAGAATTGAAATGAGAGGATGTTTGTTCTGTCCATGTTTAAAAAAGATCAGTTGTTCAATTAGCAAGTTATCCAATTTTTTTTTTGTTTTTTTTTTCTTTTTTTTTTTTTTTTTTTTTTTTTTTTTATTTTTTTTCTTGTTCATTAAGTAAAGTAATCCAATTTTTTTTTTTATTGTAACCGGTCGTTTCAACCTCATAGATTTGCCTCATCCGGTATCATCAGTACCCGTGTGTGACGACAACCCCAATGCTGAGTTCTTAATTTGGTCAATAGGGGACGTTGGCATAAACGCATTATTCCAACGTTATTAAGTTTATAGCTCCCGGGTAACCAATTCTGTATGCAAATTATCATCAGTACATTGAGTGGTTTATTTTCGTTTTATATCGTGTTCTCAAACTTAAATGATTCATGCTAGCTTGATAAAAAATGACTTTTATAATATCTGATTAGCTTTAAGTACTGTATTATTTGTTAATAGAAACTTCCAATTCGTCTCTGCAGTAAGACCTGGTGTTTTTAAACCTATTGATGATATTAAATTTCAATGTGTTAGGTGAATGGGTTGTAACACCTTTTATTCATAATTGTCAGACATTGAATCTTGTTATAACAAAAGCTTACATGTAAACAAGAGAAAGAGAGAGAGACAAGATTCGGTCTCGTCTCATGTTTGCCTACTTATCATTCGCGACGGCGTCTGATTATAACTTAATTTGTCCGATGGAGAAGTTCAAGTATGCGGGACGAGGTGATCAAGGCCCTTTTAATGGGTCTCACCTGCTGAGATACATACCTGAAGTCTTCCAACACTTTTATACGATTGGGGTCTGTGACTTTGACACTTACCTGGACAAGTTTTGGGAGTGTGCGCTTTGGATCTTCCTCGTTTATTTCTTGTTAGGTATGCGCTCATTTGTTAAGGTTTATTTGCTCTTTGCTGGTGCACCTTTTCTTTCTAATTTGGTGTTCTAATGTTTCCATCGCGTAATTTCATTATAATAAATGCATTTGATTGGTATTAATTGATTTTGAAGATATGACTTATGTTTTGTAATCATTTGCTTTGCCAGTAATTGATTAATGATCTTGTATAGGTTGCTGTAATAAAGGATTGGCTTGATACTTTGTACATTTCTGACTTAGTTCGTGTTGGCGTTTCATGGTTAAGACCAGGGTTGTCGAAGTGTGCGTTGTTTTCACTCTCGTAGCTCGGGTATCCCTGTGTCAGATAGTTTTATGGCTGCTATATACTGCATTCTAGTCAAATGGTTTCACAAAACCGATTTATTGTTTTCTTGTTTCACATGGTTTCAGAATCTTGGACTAGGCTTCATCTGTATGGTATATGGTTTCAGATTCTATTTGGTCTTATTTTAGAGTCCATTTGAATTATATTTTCCACTTTTATGATTCCGCAGACTTAGTTTAGGTTGTCTCTCTATCAAATGGTTTCTGTGACTGTATGGTTTCGGTTTCTGTCATGTAGTTTTGACCATTTCCAGGTAGTGCCCATCTGCATGGGAAAACTTTTTATTGACTTAGTCGTGGCACGTGCTTGTGTCAGATGGTTTCAGTGATTTGGCAGTGTTCTCACTCTGCATCAGTTGAAAGTAAAAGCATTCTAGGCCATTTCCTTGCCAAAGATGTGGGTCAGAGTTTTATCAGTGCCTCCAGTGTATTCACAGACTTACTGATGTCGGGAGATACACCCGTTCATGCATTATTCATGCGCCAGATCGTTCCAGTGTCTCTGTCGAGTTGGTTTCATGGATCCGACTTTTAATCTCTGCATTTGCTATCATAGATTTATGGCTTAGAGTTCTGTTGGAACTCGGTGTTTTAAGCGATTCATGATTCAAACGCGACCTCTGAAACCGTTAAGGACAAATCGAAAAGTGAATAAACCAGTATCATTCGAGGTAACAGAAATGCGTTGTCTTGAATTTGTATTTTAATTACATTGTCACATTGCTAATATACTCAGAGCTCATCTTCAATATTGCAGTATTCTGCTATAGATCAGTGATTTAAAACAAACTGCATGGTTCATTGTATAAATATCTTTTATTAATGAATAAAAGAATGCCATCAACAAATGTATTTTGAATGCGATTAAAACAAAATTGTATTTAGGTAGTATTTTGTCCCTAATGTAAATGGATTTTTCTTAGGTACTCGAAGCTACCCTGAGAGCTCTTTGGCTCTTGTAGTAGACCTTTAGTTATTTTTTATCAGTTCATACAAGCTCACTACTAATACTATTACTACTATTATAGCAGATTCACATCAACCGTGCATTTGACGTCTAGGCCAGTCCCTTACAACGCTCTTGATTGGCTGTTGATAAGTCAATCACAGAGCTGGAAACTCTCAGTCTCTCTCGAGAGTTTGCATAGGCCGGATGTATGTTCCACCTCTACTGAAGGGATACGTCTTTCAGGAGAGGTGGAATATACATACATCCTGCTTATGTGAACTCTCTCGAGAGACTGAGAACTTCCAGCCCTATGATTGGCTTATCAACAGCCAATCAGGAGCGTCGTAAGGGACTGGCCTAGATGTCAAATGCACGGTTGATGTGAATCTACTATAGTAGGGTTGCTTGTTCCTATTTGCAACACTACATTTATCCAAGTAAAAAGGCATTTGACATCTGTTTGACCACTCTCCTATTTTTCTTAAGAGCATTTCTTAAACTTTCTACTGTCTCTGGGCCTGCTGCATTTACATCTAGTTTGGTGTCGTCTGCAAATTTGGCTATCCTGCTAGTTAATCCTACATCAGTGTCATTAATATAAATAAAAAACAAATGTGGGCCAAGGACAGAACCCTGAGGAACTCTGCTTGTCACATCTGCTCATTCTGATTCTTCACCATTTATTACAACTTTCTGTTTTCTATTAATTAGCCAGTCTTCGATCCAGTCTGCTGTTTGTCCTACAATTCCTAAATCGCTAACTTTTGTCATTAGTTTCTTGTGTGGAACTTTGTCCAAGGCCTTTCGGAAATCTAAGAGTATATCTATTGCTCTACTACTGAAGTAAATACCAATCACGTTATGGAAATACTCCAAGAGTTTTGATAGGCAGGATCTGTTTTGCCTGAAGCCATGTTGATTGTTTGACAATAGGTTGTTTCTATCGGTGTGAGCCACAATTTGACCTGCAGTTATGGACTAAAAAATCTTACTAGGGACCGATGTTAGACAGATTGGTCTATAATTTCCTGGCTCTTCTCTTGGACTTTTTTTTTTTTGTAAACCGGGGGCACATTGCCTAGTTTCCATCCTTTAGGCGCCTTTCGCTGCTCTGATGTCTTTCTGTAGTTTATATAGGTGAGGAACTGTCTCCTCTTTTAACTCTTTAATTTCTCTTGGATATATCCCATCCGGCCCAGGAGATTTGAACTTGTTTAGTTTTTCTATTTTGTTTGTAATGTCTTCTTCCGTAAATATTTTTTGTCAGATTGTTCTGCCCCTTCATATTTATTAGCTGTTTCAGGGATTGAGGTAGTGTCTTCAATTGTGAAAACACTAGTAAAAAAACTTGTTCAACAACTCTGCTTTTTCCAAGTCTGAGTTCATTAGGTTTCCTCCATTGTCTCTTAAGGGACCTATGCTATTTTTATTGGTTTCCTACTGTTAGCACGAGCAAAGAATTCTTTTGGGTTTTCCTTACAAACTGGTGCAACTCTCTTATCCTCATTTCTCTTGCATTTCTTACAGATTTATCCACCATTCTACGGAGTTCTTTATGCCTGCTTGTTTCTTCGGTGTTGGTTGTGTATTCATTGATTTGTGCAGTGAATCTTTCTCTTATTTTATTTTTTAATTTTTTGTCTATGTCTGGGTTTTGTTCATGCTCTAGATTTTTAATATGCCCCTTTAGTTTACTTAGGTCTCCTCGACGGTATTCTGATCTCTTAAGTATCTTCATATCTTTTTTATGTTGAATATTAATGTAAAATGTAATAATTTGATGGTCGCTTTTGCCTAGATTTGCACCTACTGAAGGGTCAGACACTAGGTTATCTTCTGGTGGTTGAACAATATCTAGTATGTTGTTTCCTCTAGAGAGAGAAAGAGAGAGAAAACGATGATTCGTTTAAAATAGAGATGCTAAGAAATCGGATCTTTTCATGCAATAGGTGTTTTTTTCAAAGGTAACTTTTGTTTTCGTTGGGAAGGTGAGTTACTGTTTTATTTTTTATTTATTTTTTTGTAAATATTAGTTATTTTTAAGTCATAACTGGTAAGGAACACTCGTCAAATGATGAAATTTCCATATTGACATTTTTGAAAATGGTAACTAACTGGTTAACATTTCCATGGGTTTATAGATGATGTGTACTATGTACTATCCAGTGTCTTGCTCTGCTGTCTTCAGTGTCAAATAGTCTACGATTGCTGAAATGAACTCTTGAATCCCAGTAGAACTAAAAACAACAACATGAAAAGAAAAAGGTTACAAAACAGGAAGTAAAAATAAGTTTTTTTTTTTTTTTTTTTTTTTTTTTATTTTTTTTTTTTTTTTTTTTTTTTTTTTTTTTTTTTATCCTGAGGTCAGAACCACATTTTTCCTCGATTCGTTTCACATCATTTTTCACTGTGATGCTATTTTTCTCGAAGCTTCTCCCTTCCATTTTAAGCATAGCGTTCAGCAGTTAAGGCTTCCCCAAGGAATTATGGATGGGAAATGTCGTACTTGAATATGCGATGGGTCGACAATTGGGTAGAAACTGCAAAGCAGTTCCAGTACTCTATAGAGATAACAAAAATAGATGGTAGACTTTTGTTAGTTGATTGAGGGGTTTCCTTGAACTGTCGTGGCCAAAACTATGTTAATCATCGCAAGCGTCGTGATGAGTTATTTGATAGTAGTAGATAATACACTGAGAGGTAAAATTAGACAGCTGATTAATTGCCAGTGATGCTGATCAGTATCAGTGTTTAAAATTTCAACAACCACACACTATTAAAAATTAGTTGCTATTATTACTAGAATTACTAGAAACTAAGTATTTGCTGTAATTCTTCGGTAATATTCATAGTAATGAGGAAGTTGAAATAAGAACTTTTTTGTGATATAATTTTTCAGAAATTTTAAGTATATAGATAACAATTTTTGAAGATTCACATAAAAAATGTATCATCATTAGCCTTGTTTTCAGAGAACTTGAGCGTTATTCGTAATTTTCGATACAAGAAGGATAATATCTGACATGCAGAGTGAAAACATCTCTTATAATGTTTCGCAAAAACTAAGATGATTAATATTACAAATTAATATTGTTGAAAAATCTAGTATATAAAAGTGGAATTTTAAAGACTTAATTGCAATATCTGTTATCAGTATTGAGATTGTGACCTGTAGGTACCAGCCTCTAATTTCCTTTTATTAAGTAGATATGTTGAATTTAATTGAGACAAAAAGCATCACGGTGATCTTTTTTAGCTAAAAATAAAAATAAATAAAACAAAATTGGAATGATACTGATGATTAGACTAATGAGTGTAATGACCGTAAGCTATCAGTGACATCAAATGGGGGAACGACTTTGCAAAGAGGGAAAGGGAACCATCCTCATTAGCATCGACAGTCAGTCACTCATTTAGATTCCGCACGCAGTTAAGACAGCATCAGATCCTTTGAGGATATTCCTTAATGGAGAGCGAATCCAGATTGAATTAAGATAAAAGCCTATCAGTGAGGATGGTAAACTTTCTGTATATCCTTTTGGAATGTCCTTGAGGATTTTCTGGTGTAGTTATCCTTGTAGAATTTGCGCGAGGAGTTCAATTCTGCTCGAATTTCCTTAATGATCTTTAGTTGAGTTTATTTCTTTAGAATTCGGTGATGAAATTTACATTCCTTCCCCCATGAGGGTCTTCGGTGTTAACTCCTAGTTCAGTGATGAGTATCTACAATTCAGGTTTCCCTTTTAAAATTTATATTTATTCTTTTCAGAAATGTTTTGCATCCATTTAAAAATTCTTAAATATCCTTATATAAATATTTACATCTTTGGTCTCCTGTTCTCAGTCGTCGACAATGTAGCACGGAAGTGAGCCTTTGGGGCTGTCGTGTGGCGCACATTGCCAATACGTTTGAATTGGTATTATTGATGACATGAAATGAGGTTGAAAGGGATTGCTGCTTGGCCCACGAACATGAATGTCGCTGTATCATTGTTGTTCTGGTTATTACTTTATTACTGATTTTGCTGCTGCTCTTACATTCATTAACTGCAAATGTATTGGTGACGATAGTAGTGCAGTTTTATCTGATAAGTTCTGAAAAACGTTCTTTGGTGATGTAGTAGAAACAATGATAAGCTATTCCCCTATGCATAAAATGCTGTGAAGTATTGTGCCTATTTTTTTCAGGTAATTTCTCTCTCTCTCTCTCTCTCTCTCTCTCTCTCTCTCTCTCTCTCTCTCTCTCTCTCTCTGTATCTTAATTTTTGATAAGTAAATTCTATCAAGCAACAATGACCCTATAGTGATTATAACGTGCCCTTGAACAATATTCCACATAGTTCATAAGCTAAACTAACCGGTACTCACACTTAACATTCGATTGAAGAGAGTTATTTAAAATGAATCCTCTCTGAAATGGTTGCAGAGTAAAACGTAGCAATAATATTGTAATTGATAAGTACAGAATTGTGTTAAGTTGTGATTTTTATATTATATATATGTGTGTGTGTGTGCGCGCGTGCGCGCTTAACTGTGTGTGTGTGTGTGTATGTATATATGTATATGTATGTATGAGGTAAAATAATCATTAGTTCCATGTTATTAGTATATAAGTTATTGCTTCTATTCTTTTATTGCTAGTAGCCAGTATAAACAACTAGTACCATGTATGCTGTACACATTTAAATGTTGTGATTACATTTTTTCGTTAAGGTATTTGAAAGCAAGTTAAGGATTTGCATTCAAGTATTCCTGGATTTTTTTTACTGCACGTTGGGGAGGTGGGGGGAGGGGAATATGTAATACAATGGGCTAGGCAAGACTGGATTAAGGCTAGGTGTTTTGCAACATCTCTTCTGTCCCAACTATATAGCTTATCACCTTTTACTTTCCTACGTTCCCTTTAGTCTCTATCTACCTATCAGTCCAACTTCTCCAATTTTGTCTTGACCCATTTCTCACCTCTTCATTCGATAAAAAAATATTTTTTCTTGGTAGTCTTGAGGGCGTTCAGAAATGCTTTAAATAACCGTATTTCACTGTATGAATAGTGTTGCTTGAGAAGATTTTTTTCCCCCTCAAGTTTCTATTTTATTATGTTAACTAATTTGATAATATTTCCGTGTTAATATTAATTTACGTTATCCTAATAAACGAGATAAATTGTACCATCGCGAGAGGCTTTAAAAGGATAGTAACTTTGTAGTTCATTACCCTCAGTTGAAATGCAAGAATTCCTCCTCCTCGTGAACAAGGCCTTGCTGGTATCCACTGGCATCATCACGTCATGTCATCAGGAAGTATACGACATTTCATGGTATGTAATAGCGTCAGGGTTCGTTTGGTCGTTAATAACAGTAAATCATCCGTTGGTCATGATGAAGTACGAGCCTGGCATCTTGGCATTTCGTGACATTTGTCGTCGGGTGTGGTCACACGACTGTCGTCCTTTTGATTGATTTGTCGGTGTGCGGTCACACTGTCATTTCGCAAGCGTAGGTTTCGTTGTTATATACTTATATTAAAAGTGAATATTGCTTGGGGAAACAAGTATATGCTATTGCAGTTTTTTTTTCAGAATTTCATAAAGTTACAAGTTTAATTTGATTCAACCTGTTTGTTTTGTAGCTAACATATTTCTCAGTCTAAAATGTTATCAGGTCACACATTATCATTTTGAATACCTATTGATTGTTCCTACTTCAGTTTAGAGGTTTTGTCACGGGTTAATGCAGATTTTGTACACAAATTTTGCCATGCATTTTGATTTTTATTATATAAATAACTCAAGCAAATTTTATTATGTAAGTATTTACAAGTTTAACTTTCAGTAATTATTGACACGAGCATTATTCATTTTTTTCTGTTTATTTTTTCCATCTCTTTAGAAAGAATATTAAAAATTACATGAATGAACCCTTTTTTTTTTTTATCTTTGTGGAGGTTCCGTTTGGATTAGAGGCGGGAACTTCACCTTTGAAGTCACGTACATATGTAGTCATGGCTATTTTTCTCCTTCGCAAGATACATTGAAACTGACTCTTGATTAAAAAAGGCATGTGTGTGACCGTTGACAGTTTATCTCATTTATGTATGGTTATTATATAAAAACTTTCTATGTATGAGTGATGCCCCTAACAACGCGATGTTACACTATCTTCGCAAGGAATTAAATATTGTCGTTAGAATTGTTCAAAGCTTAGACAGTCAGAATTACAGATCTTCAAGATGGGCGTACTTCCAAAAACGCAGAAGACCCCATTTATGCGATTATTTTTTTACGTGAAATTTTGACGATATGTGGTACTTCCTTGCAATTGGGCAAATGTTGATATTAATTTACGTTATTCTGATAAATGAAATAAATTTTACTGTCGCGAGAGGCTTTAAAAGGATTGGTTGATAAATTGCCACTAGTTCAAGGGTATCGTATTCCTAAAATGTCACTTACTGGCCAAATTAGTTTTTGCGATTACAGTTCGTTGTGTTCCGGTTTTAATTAGTAAGAGAATGCATTTCATTCGCAATTTAACTCTTGCAGATCCAAAAGAGGACCTGATTTTGGTGAATTATATTTTTTTGTATTGTGTCGGCTTTCGAATGGGTCGTTTATTTTAGGCGTAGTAGCATTTTAGGGTAACACTTTCATTCTAAGTGTTATTCGCCGTTTTAAGAGCAGATCAACCACTTTCGTAGTGTTTTGTGCTGTTTTTCTTTGAAATGTTTTCTTCTGGTTTGTCTTGAAGAATCATGACTTAATCTTTTTCTTCACAAAGAAAAATGTAAAATTATTGCTGCTTGAATTGAGGGCCTTAGTGAATGACGTAGTCCGAATTTATTGCAGTTTCTCTCACAAATGAAAACGCAATAGCGCTAATTGACCGGCTTAGGCATGAGTGATATAATGCAGTGCGCGCTCTACAAATAATTACCAATTCAGGAACTTTAATGGGATCAAAAGGTCGCAATCATTAAAACAGGATTCTCTCTCTCTCTCTCTCTCTCTCTCTCTCTCTCTCTCTCTCAGAACTTCAGCTGGGGAAGTACCATAGATATCGCGAACATATATTGCTAAAGTTTATAATTATTTGGCACCACAAGGATGCAGAAATGGTAATAATTCTGATAAATACCACATAACTTATCACTGCGAAAATTCACCGATGTATCTTAATATAGGGCAGCCAATCCTTTTTTTATCGTCCTCTCCTCCTTTATCAGGAACTTGTTTCCCACCCTCTCACCCCCCTACTCCTCCCTTTCTCCATTCCCTTCCACCGTTCTTCCTCCCCATCTACCACATCATGCCCCTCCCCCACCCTATCTACTACATCACGCCCATCCCCCTTCCACTTCTCACCTCACCTGATTCTCGCTATCGTCAATCATGCTCACAATCGTCGTCACCTCGCAACTCTTTTTGAAGCGAACTCTCCTCCTCCCTCTCAAGGCCTAAAAGAGGGGAGGAGCAGGAACGTCAACAACGTCACCACCGCCACATGCATTGCAACCCCCCCGTTCCCTCCGCCCGAAATCCCATCAAATTCCTTTAAATTTTCCATGATTCATGCCCAACCTAATACTGCCCTCTCCCCCCCCCCTCCCCCAGTACTGCTGTCCACTTTGCCAGCCATCACCCTTAATCTAACTGCACCCTCCTATATATATTGTACCTCCCCTACATATAGACGTCTAGACACACAACACAACAGGTCGCGGCACTGCTACTAGGCATCTTATTGAGGATAACGGCAGACAGAAACAGCTTGCAAACATTGAAGGCTTACTAGCAAGGGGAGGATACATAAATTCCTGTTCTAAATAGGATTGTAAAAATGAAAAGTATATCAATTTCCTTCACTAACAGCCACTTGGATGAACTGGCAAAAGAAATTGAACTTTCCACTGAGGGTCACATTATGTTTGATCTTGCCGACGGACAAAAAGGGAGGGCTATCTTTTATCTTAGAAAGAGCTACACTTAAAATACATTATTGAGTAAAATTTGATAACATTATGCTCTTTCATGATAACTCATGTAAATGAGGTAAAACTTGTCATCTTAATAGCATATTGCCATCACCTCTTTTAGCCCAGATAGTCTCTTCCAAGACCTACCATAGGAGCAGTCCCTCAAGACCATCATGCTATACAGTATAGTTTCAGTAATAAATACATTGGCCTCACCCAAGATATTGGCACTGGGTAACTTTAATCCTCCTACTGCACTATGGATAGGAGTATGCATGCTATTGCAAGTTGATATACCAGAGACAGGGATGGTAACCATATGCAGTATATTAAATGACATTCAGGAGAAGAAAACTTTCTTTATATTATTTTCACATGTAATCAATCTGTTAAACACCATCTCAGATAACCCTCAGCTGTCTCTGATCACTACCTAATAATATAATGTATATCTGTTCGACTGTGCATTATGCAAAGCAACGCCAACATGGCCCCTCTCAGTCATTAATTACTGAATTACTGAAGAAATGATTGTAAAGAAAACTGACACTCATAGCTTGGAATCAGATCTACAGTCATATCCAACCAGTTCCCAGAGTGGAATTGAAGTCATAAATGATTGAACTGAGAAAACTAATTTATCACATTTTGGGGAGAATCGTTAGCAAATGTTAAGATTGCAGAACTCTTCAAGTACACAATAATCCCTTGCTCAGCATTAAAGCCAGACTACGAAGCTGTCTCCCTAAAACCATACCATCCTGTACCATAAAAATCCTCCTACCTTACATGCGACTGATAACAATCTCTTCCCAGCCAACCAATTGGGCTCTATACATGGGAACCACCAATGGCATCAAGCTCAGCAACCAGTGAAGTTTGCACCATTTATCTCGACTTTGACAAGGTTTTTAAGAAAATTAATTACTTTATACTATCCAATAAGCTCAAAGAAGAATGGATAGGTGAGCCTTTAGGAGCCAGGCAACATAATTTCTTTTTAGATTTAATGCAAAGCTCATTTTTATCTATTTATCTGCCAATGATTCCCATGTCTTGGCCGTATCAGACTCGCATGAAAATTGCAGATATTTGCCAAATGCACTGTAGTATAGACTATTACCAGGGTGCAATTAAACAAACTATGTTTAACAGGGAACAAATTTTAGAACATAAACTATAAATAATCAAGAAACCTCAATTCTTATCTTGAACAAGATGGAAATGCCATTACAGTAAAACACTAAGTAAAATAAATATCTGAGGGTCATAACCTCCGATGACTTAACATAGTTTATTCATATCCACATTATCAAGGCAAACTATTGTTAACAGTTGGCATGGCTGCCAAGCACTTTTTCAGAAAGGCATATCACCACATACTTAAGCTATGGGTGACAATGAATAGAGCAATCATAGACCGTTGCCTCCTATTATGTTCCACTCCCCACACCCAACTGTGACCAGATATTTCAGCTGGAGTGTAGTAAGCAGTTAACTGAAGGGAAGGTTGCTGACTTGTATGACCTTCCCTACCGTGCCAAACTGAAGGCATCTACAAAATCAGAGAGTGCATGGTTCTAATTATATACCAACACACCTACCAAAACTAGAAAGCTTTCCCCCTCCAATACCACCACAACTCCAGAATTTATATCATATGCTCAGTACCATAACTTGCTCTGTATCATAAATCAGCTGAGATATCTCATGATTAATAGTTTTCAGGGTTTCATCCTCATGGGGTTCTCTACCCCATTACATCTTATTTCTCACAAATAAACCTTAAACATATTCAAGCAAAAGTCAAGCAAAGTCCTGAATACCATACCAGATTAACATATGTGCAGTTCTATCGCAACTCAGTGACCCTAAGACAGGGCATAATTCGTACTCGATCTGCCACCTCGTATTTAATCTCAAAGTCAGATCCAACATCATCACGTTTAATCATTGCCGTTATTAGTATCTATGTCCACATAGTGGAGTGCCTTACCCTCCAGATAATCCATAAGTAATCTCGTTTTGTACTATTAACAGATTCGGTATGGCCTATTTTGTATTGCCCCATTGCTTGAGATGAAGATTGTACAAAATATGAGACTTGGAAAAGACCACAAAATTTTATTGGAGTGGGATTTTGTGTTTTTTCTTTGTAATAAAACATGTGTTTACCTTTTCCATAACTATTATATATTTTTATTAATTTATTCGTCGTTAGTTATCTTTTTATCGAATTTATGAGCCCATAATGTAAAATTGTTAACATCTATTAATGATAATGTTGGCATAGAGATTGATCCAGAATTCCGTTACATCACGAAACTAGTGACTTAAAGAGAGCAGGTAAATTATACACCATACAGTGTATAGCTTCATAGAGCCCCTGAAATTCTTCGACTTGTGTCTTTCCTATTCTGTATCTTCTACAATTCTCCATCTCCAGCCTCGTCATATAGTTGTCATCCAAGTAGGTCTTCCAACTCTCCAGGTGCCCAAAGGAGAACAGCTGACACCATCACGTACTGGTCTTCCAGGGATTTGTGCGAAGGACAGGTTCAAGCCATCTTCATCTCCTAAGCGCCTCAGTGGCATTGTAGGTTTGGTGTTTGCTTCTCACCTCGGTGGTCGCGGGTTCGATTCTCGGCCATTCCATTGAGGAGTGAAAGATGTGTATTTCTGGTGATAGACGTTCACTCTCGACGTGGTTCGGAAGTCACGTAAAGCCGTTGGTCCCGTTGCTGAATAACCACTGGTTCCATGCAACGTAAAAACACCATACAAACAAACAAACAATCTTCATCTCCTCTTCGTCATTTTCTGTCTGATTTTACTTATCTTCTTCAGCTTGTCCATTGGTTGGTTTCCCTTTATTTTAGTCTTTCATTAGATTCCAAATGAAGAAACTTTTCTTGGAGATCACTATTCCTAAATATGTTATCGGCATCATTAATTCTTTCTCCATTTGGTGATATTCCCTTTGTGCATACTGTGTCCCTCTAGCTTCAGCTTTCATGGATTTATATAGAAATCCATCTCAATAGATAAATGATACATTCCATCAAGCAAACTTTGTAAATCATCTGGTGTTCTGCTCATTATAGCTGCATGATCTGCATATCACAAATCTGTCGGGTTTCAATTGCTAACCACCCTTTTCCATCATAAAATCAATAAAGACGGCAAATGCAAGGGTGGAATAACATTCCCTTGTTGCACTACACTGTTCATTCTAATTCTCTTGATAAAACAGTCAGCATCCACTTTTTATCTATTTCGTTATTGTTTATGCATTTAACGTGTTGACGCGATGAAATGCCTACTCGCAGTCAACAGAAGGGGATTTTTTAATTTTGTATGCTGTTGTATATCTCTTAAATGAAAAATTTAAATGTACATTTCCTGCTTTTAATAAAACCAACTTGTTCGTCATCAAACACTGAATATTAATATATATATATATATATATATAATATATATAATATATATATATATTTTATAATATATCTATATATAATATATATATAGATATATACATATATATAAATACATAGAACTTGCATACACATATAGAGGTATACATGAATAGATATTTGTTCTTAAACAGTATATTAAATGCAGAGCATGTAGTTGCATAGTTGCATACTAATGAACGCGATAATTACCAAACTCCAAGCTTCCCTTACTTATGTTTTGTCCTTCAAAACTACCTATCTATCCTAGGTTGTGCTACAGTGTCGTTGGTCTTCGGATTTAAAGAAAGCAAGAAGACCGTAGATTTAGAGATACTGTATGGTTGTGGTATTGTTACGACAGATAGAACACTACAGGTTATCACAGCTAATGCACAGTCACTGGTAGATAAAAGAAAGAACTGCCGAGAGCCATTTCTAAACTCTCTCTCTCTCTCTCTCTCTCTCTCTCTCTCTCTCTCTCTCTCTCTCTCTCTCTCTCAATACTGCATGTTAAATAATATTTACCGGAAGTTTGCCATTTATTTTTGCGGTATGGAACACTTAACGCAAGGCTTGAGAGGACATTTGTCAGCTCAGATCAGTTTCTTTGACCTTTTACCTTCTTACAAGGACAGAGATTTCGTTCAGTTCTGCCTCTAAATCCAGAGAAAATAGTTTCCTAGTTATGGCAGGGATTGCAGATTTATACTGCACGTTATTGAATAAATAGATTGAATTGTTCTCTTTGAAAACAATTTTTTTATTACTGAAGTATTTATTTTTTATAATGGGTATTTCATTCGCAGTTCTTATTTTGTTTTATTTTTCTAAAGGATAATAAGCACTCTTAAGGTTATAATAGTATAGTTGATGTTACACTAGGTGTTGTTGTTGAAATATTTAGAGAAAGTAAATCCATATCATCCTTGAAACTTCAAACAGCATGAAATTTCAATAATTCTTGAAGAAGAGTAATATCAGTTCTTTATATCAGTAACTTGATTGCTGATTTTCCGTGTAATTACCGTAATTTTATTGACTGATTTGAAGGCCATCGCGTCGATGATGAGTCGGTTCGGTTGTACTTCCTGCTGTTCGTTTCAGGATGCTGAATGGGCTTCCTTTTAGTAAGAGACTACTTCATGATCTCTTAAGATGATAGATTCATTAATGCCCTTCTTGTGTACTTCACTTCAACTTGAAAAAGAATAAGAGAAATACGTGGATCGTTGTTGTGAACGTAGGAAGAATTGAGGTGTCGATTGTTGTTACCTTGGAAATTGGGATGGACAGTTTCTTGGTTGAGCCAAATAGTGGCTTGGACTATCGTAATGGGGAAAGAAGAGAAAACAGGTTTTTGGCCAAACAGATTGCTTTTGCTTCCTTCATTTCAAGAATGGAGGTAAAAAAAAAGAAACTATATTATAAACAAGGATGGATGAAGTTAACATACAACCTCAACATTTCAACATTTGAATTATCATAACATCGAAATAGGTTTAACAAAATTTTTTCCAAGACTAAAAAAAAAATATATATAAAATAATGTTTTCTCCAAGAAAGTTTTTGAAGTCTTTGCATTCATTAAAATGTTGGAAGATATGAGGATAGGTTTAGTGTAGAAAGGCAGACATTTTTTCTCTGAGGCGATGATCTTCATGACAGTTTACACATTCATTAGTGTTTTAGATTCTCAAATAGACAGATAAAGAAATTAATTCTAGGTGAAGTATGAGTAACAGAACAACTGAAAGGCGAAAGGAGACAATGGGCAAACATACTCACAAGGTAGGTAGTAAAATGTAGAAGTTAATTCAGGAAAAGGAAAAAAGTTAGAACAAAACGCTTTAGTACAGTGATATGTGTAACCAGTTATGACGACGATATACAATATATATATATATATATATATAAAATATATATATATATAGATATATATATATATATATAGTAGTTGTTGCTGTAGCAGGAAGTTTATCAAGTGTTATGCTGAGTTGTAGAATACCTTAACTGTTTAGTAGCAATGCACAAAGTAACGCAGCGAAGATGATCAGATAGTTCTAAAGGCGCTGTCACACTAGCGAAATTTCCGTCGACTTTTTCTGAGATTGTCGTCAACTTTCCAAAGAAGTCGACGTCATTCCGTACTCCGGTTGTCACACACGTTCTTCTTCATACCGTGGTTGTCGTCGTCAAAACGTAAACAAACCATCTGAGCAGACTTCCCGGAATGATAATACAAATATGCTTTATAACACAAAGCAACTAGTGGGTCGTGCTTGCATGTGTTTAATGATGCTGCATAGAATTAAAACAAAAGTCTTTGGGTTCGGTCCTGGTTAAAAAGACGCGAAAAGTTTTATTTAAAAAAATAAGCTAGGGCTAGCCTAGATAGGCTATTCGTAACCTTGTTTACACAACCACAGTCAGACTGTATTATAAATTAAGCTAGAGTAACTGCAAAAATTGTAAAAAGAATTAAGTTTACATTATTTGCTAATGCAGAAAAAAAAGTGGGAGCAGACCTAGGCTATATAACAATCTGATATTCACGATAGGCTATAGCATGCTTATCTGGACTGTTATAAATTAAGCTAGAGTAACTACAAATATGTTAAAAGAATTAAGTTTATATTATTTGCTAATGCAGAAAAAAAAGTGGGAGCAGACCCAGGCTATATAACAATCTGATATTCACGATAGGCTGTAGCATGCTTATCTGTATAAAGATCAGCAAGTTCAGGAAAGTTTTCCTTGAGTCGCATGGCGATCTCTTTTTAATTTTTTTCATTTAAGACCCTATTTCAAGAAACTATCATGCTAATGGTCCCATAAGCATCGTCTCTCCCCCATTTCTTCGACCAAAAACTGCTCTGGCAATCTTGTCCACTATACCAAGAACTTCATCTTGCATCTGACGACTTGAAATGCGTGCTGTCCGAAATATAAACACACAAGAAAGTCGACGGCAGCTATGGGTTGAATTCGATCGGTACCGTTTTCAAAATTCGTGACGACGACACCAGAAAGTCGTCGTCAAAACATGAAAAGCCGACGTCAAATCTCGCTAGTGTGACAGCGCCTTAAGAGTAAAAGAAGGGTTCCAATAAATTCACCTTGCGGTGTATGGGGATTGACCATCGTGATATAAAATAAGTGTTTGTGAAATAGATGTATTATGCAGGAATTTAGTGAGATTCTGACCCAAAATGATGATTAGTTAGTGTGTGTGTTGTGTGTGTGTGTGTGTGTTGTCGTGTGTGTGTGTGTGTGTGTGTCTGTGTATGGTGTGGGGGGGGGGGGGGGGGGGGGGGGGGGGGGGGGGGGGGGGGGGGGGGGGGGGGCCGGGGGGGGGGGGGGGGGGGGGGGGGGGGGGGGGGGGGGGAACCAAGGCTGGCTTTCGGGCTGGAGAATTGCGATTAACTATTTTCCTTGGTATCGAACCTTTTAGGTCCCTTGGCTATTGAATTTACCTTGTATTGCTTAGTCTTCATCATGATACTTTTTTATTTTATTTTGTTTATTTATTTATTTTATTATTATTATTATTATTATTATTATTATTATTACCTCCTTGAAATGTAAGCTTATGACTTGAGTGTACGTTGCTTGGTCCGATACAGTATTGCAAGGCTGTATTTTTATTTATTAGTGTGCTTATTTTTTTTTATATTTCGCTGTATTTCCATGTAAATGAGCGCCAAAATGTATCGTTGTTAATAAAAGATTTAGTTCATAATTTACTTTCAGAGTTATGTTGTATTTGGAGATATCGCTAGTATTCATAATGAGCTGCTGGGAATTATCAGAGGCAGCGATATTTTATTTATGTCTTTTTACTACACTGGCTGGGTACGACACCTCCATTAGGAATGGAGTTAATTTCAGTCTCAAAACAATTTGGCTTTTTATGCAATTCGTTCCTCTTGGTACAGGAATTAAGTTTTTTTTTTTTTTTTTTTTTAAGTCAGTCTGCAGCCGAACCACATTAGAGTCTCGGAGTTGAAGTTTTCCTCAAAAGAAGAAGGGCATAAGAAATATTCCGCGGCTATTTTCGTTAGAACTTTTCTTCGAACATAAAGTGCTTCTTCGCAATGGTCTTTGAAGAAGGAAAAAAAGTTTTATGCTGTTTTATCTTTTCTGTCTTTTGATGATTTTTTTTTTTTAGTCTACTTAATATTAGTAGTCTACCAGTATTATTTATATACAGCTTCAACGGTTCTCTACTGAAGGATTTAAACGGATATTTTTATGTTGATTATATCAAATACAAAAGGCATATATTTCTTTTTGTGTCAATTACTAACAATGCCCTCAGGTAGATTATATGCATGGCAGTAGAAAAATGGCTAAATGCCAGTGGGTTATTTTCACTGACCAGTTTTTCTTCGAAACACTGCTTATGATGAGCTAACAAATTTCTCTCTCTCTCTCTCTCTCTCTCTCTCTCTCTCTCTCTCTCTCTCTCTCTCTCTCTCTTTATATATAAATATATATACTAGTATATATATATAATATATGTGTATGTATTATAAGAATTTATATATTTTGGTGTGTGAATTTCTTCAATTTGCATCTGTTCTCTCTTTCATTACAATGAATGACATTGAAGGCCCCAGAATCTTTCACACAATTTCTGGCAATAAAGTGCAGTTTCAGCGAAAAGGAAACGTTGAATAAAGTGCCAAGTGCAGAGTGAAATGCATCTCTTTAAGCATCTTGAAATTAGTATAAAGAATTAGAGACAAGACGTAATTAACGCCGAAGAAGTGGTTTGGAGTGTACTTCCATGTAACGAAAATTCCCTTTCTGCAACGTTGTCAGAATTAATTGGCCTTTTTTTTTTCTCTCTCTCTCCCCCTCCCCTCCTCTTTGCGTATGTGCGTGTGTGTTTGTGTTTATGTGTGTGTGAGAGAGAGAGATAGAGAGAGAGTGAGGGTGAGTTAGTTTACTCGCCTACTTTAAGGAGGCTGGATGTCAAGGTCTTTGGTATGTGGAGTATATTTTTCATCTCTCTCTCTCTCTCTCTCTCTCTCTCTCTCTCTCTCTCTCTCTCTCTCTCTTCGACGAAGTTGCAAAAGTGGTGGTTTCCTTGATCTCAGCAAGTGTTTACCATGTTTTAGACTAGTGGTTCTCAATCAGGGAGGACTTGTTCAGTGTTCAGTCGTTATTGATTGTGTAAAACTACACTATACAATTAATCTATGTAGGAGTATGTAAAGGTTGTGCTATTGAAGAAAATAAGGATTTTAGTATTACTTGCATATTATTTAGAATGCCCCTTTTGGGGCAGACAATTTGTGGGGAGTGACATTCCGAAATATGGTGAAGTGATCTTGTTTCCCCAGGGCTTTGCATCTCTGGTGATAGCAAGTGCTACTTGTCTCATAGAACTGCAGGGGCCGTAAGTTTATCAGATGCCCCGATGCTAGTAACCGGAATCATACAGTCTCATTACCTGGAAAGGCTGTTGAACAGTCTTTATGATAACGTTGTACATATTAATAGTCGCACTTCCAAGAGAGGCTGTGCTTCGTCACTTTATCCTATATTGTCAACCTTAGGTTTCGGACCTATTTTTTACCTGTTGTGTATACATATATATTTATTTCTTATTACATTTCATGGATTTTACTGAAATTTCCCCCCTTTACCATTTTCCTCTTTTATCTGAATTATGATATTAACATCGTTATTAATTGGTACTTCTTATTATGCCGATTATTTTGTGTCATTGTCGTTCTGGGAAGCAGGCGCCTCTTCATTATTATAATAAAAGAATAAAAGTAAGTGAAATAACTAGGAAATAGTCTGGTGTGTTCGAGAGCCGTTTATGCTCGCTAATGACCATATTCCATGCAGTTTATTGAACTTCATTATCATACAACATAGCTGGTAAATCGCCTACAAGAGCGGGGAGTAAATGTCTATTAGCATTGGCTTCTAGATCGCAATTTAAAATACCGGTTGGTCGGGGGAAAAAACAGACCTCCCACTGAGTAAACAGAAAAAAAAATGAAAAGAATTGCAGAAGGTTAATTTCAAAGTCGGTGTTGAACAGCCAGTGCCGTTTCTTTCCTTGGAAATATTATGGCCATTGGGTTTCCCGCAGGAGCTTAAACGATCAATTTCTTATGATGTTTTCGTCTATTATTTTCATTAATTTTGATTTGGTTTTTGTTGTCTTACAAGATTAAGGGTTTTGCATTTATTTAAAAAAATAAATGCGGTCCATAATTATAAACGTAGCCATTATTATCAGTTCTGTGCCCAATTTTAAAAAATACTTTTACGATAATCCAACGTGCTCCATGTACTAATTACATAAGCGTCTAAGTGAATTTATATCCTCTAATAACTGAATATTTTGAGTGTAGTGAGAGATGCACGCAGTCTTATCCAGGCTTCTTTTTATTAGACTCCGTAATTGTACAGTGCCGTTTGAGTTGGGTTCTGACTTGAAATCTGCGAAGTGTTTCATAATATTACATTAATTTCAAACCCAGTTTGTCAAATACAGGTCTGCTGGGACATCCATCATGTCCATCACCGTGATGGCGTTTCGCTGTCCGTCACAGTTCGTTTTTATAAAAGTTACACATAAAAAGAGGCACAATGACTGGCTGCCATTTCGACAAGAGTTTATACCGACATGTCGCATTTAACTTTTAACCCAGATTTGTACCTGGCTGGACAGCCGTATTCAATTAACTCTTGCCGAAGTTTTATGGGGGAGTTTTGCGCCACTACTCCCCGGTGGTTGGGGGGTGGGGTAAGGTAAGGAAGGGTACACTCGTCTACCCAACTCCGTATGGGTCTGTCTGGAGGTTCTTTGCTCGTTGTTGGATGCTGCTCCTGGAAGCAGGCGGTTTTGGGTTACCATTTCGAGTGTGAAATGGTTATTAATGTTGCCTTTCTTATGGGTATGAAGAGAGAGAGAGAGAACAAATTAAATATTATCATAAGTAACGTAAGCACCTTGACAAAGGAGCAAGTAACTTGCTTAAGTGTGTCTTGCTGATGTATCCTGTTGGCTTATGGCATGCACGCGACGCCTCTTATTAGTGTTTATTTATGACACGGCTGTTGTGTAGTCTTGTGTGATGCATCTATTGGAAGACCTATTTAGTCCCACGAGCTGAATGAGCACTATGCTTCCCCGGTCTTAGATTCATTTGTTTCATTATTATTGCCGCAAATCGATTTACTTTTTTTCTTTTTTTTAGCATTAACTAGAATATGGTTTACTTCATTTATTTCGTGAGGTTTCCTTTCTATTGCAACCTCTTTATTATTATATTATTATTATTATTATTATTATTATTATTATTATTATTATTATTATTATAAGACAAATGTCAGTATCTAATGTGGTCTATCGTATTAGCTTCGATCGAAATGTAGTTGAAGATCTCATATCCTCTACTTGAATTTGGAATTTGATTTTGGCCGTATATGTTGTTTCTCTTAGTCTCGGAGTTTATAACGATGTCTAACCATATTTTTAACAACTTATAAGGTATGTTTTCGCATTTTACCGTCGTTTATTATATTCCGTTATAAAGTTTTTCGGTACTTTATTTTCAAAATGTTTTAAAATGATATGTTTAGCCTATTTTTCCATTTCTAGTTCCGCCATGTCCTAAAAGTAGAACGCTTGCTTTTGTGTGGGTGTAGTATTCGGAATCTCGCCTTCAGTATTGTTGGTCTCCTGACTGTTATTGACATGGTTTGCTCGCTGTTTGACGTTGGGAATAAAATTAATGGAACCAGAGAGGGAAATTCTGCTCTTGAAGGTTGAGAGGAGTCAAGAGAGGTTTTTTTTCTTACCTTTTAATTGATTTTAGATAAAGTTAAATATAAAGGTTTTGAAAATCCTGAAAGAAAACTATCATGATTTACAGGAGCGTAATACTCACGTATTTCGTCGGCATGTTTTATTGGCAGAAAGATAGTTTAAACATTAATGAACTCGCGATAATCGATCGTGTTAACAATCGATGCAAACTTAAATCTGACTGCTATACAAGCACGTTAGAACCCCCACAAGAAATGACCCCCCCCCCCCCCCCTGAACCCAAGTAGGTACTTCATAACAATCCAAGGGAATACTAAATGTATTCTCCTCTTAGAAAATAGGATCTCTTCCCACGCGTTGTCTATACGGCATAAAGCCCTTTTGTTTTCCTTTTTTCCCAGTCAGTGGGGTTGGCATTCACTATTCATTTTTTATTATATTTATTTATTTTTGTGATATTCGAAGATCGAGCTCATTTATTCGTTTCGCTTTCCACGAAATTTTATTTTGTGGAAGGTTATAAGCAGTGGATTTTAGTTTAGGTGGCTGTTAATAAACCAGAAAACTATATATTTTTTTTATAATAATTGATATGTTTAAAGATCTCGGTAAATTGATCATGGTGTTATTTCCTGTAGTTCTGAAATGGTCTTTGACATGAGTTTACCTCCGTAGTGTTTTTTGAAGGCCCTTTTCTAGTCCACAGGAATTTAATCTCGAGGATCAAGGTCATAGTGGAGGGACTTACGATGATAAAAGAATTTGGTAGGAGTTAGGAAGAATGGTCTGATCACGGAATAAAATTTAGTTTTTAGTCGTGAACAGATTTGTATTATTCCCCTTTCTCCCCATTATCTACCGCAGCCTATCGCAAACCAACATTCTCCAAATCCAGTATGAAGTTTAAACCATAAACACCTCAGAGAATTCGTAAGGGTCACGAAAATGAGCGTGCTTTACATTTTCGTTTTAGAGAGTCCGGTGCCGTAAGACATATACGTAGTAGTTCCCGTTCATTTCCCTGCTTGGCTTGATCTCGGCAGCAGTTGCAACCTTAACCGTCATTAGCAGAGGTTTCGGAAGCTTCTGTTCCACAGAACTTTGAGCTTTAGTTGGGATTTAGTGGTAGAATAAATAACCCTCCGTGACGTTTGTTGTTGAAATTAGCGTCGTTAAGGACGCAAACTGTTTTTGCCCTTTTCTGATTTTTTATTCTCTTCTTTTTCTTTTCATCGTGCCAGTAGCCATTTCTGAGACTCTGTTTTATTTCATTTTTAAGAAACATTTATTCAGTTGTGGTGACGTGCGATTTGCCGCTTTCCCCTCCTTCGCTTCCTTGTCGTCTTGGCGAATCATTCCAAATCCTCTCAAGTTTGTGTTTCTCCTCCTCCTCCTCCTCCTCCTCCTCCTCCTCCTCCTCCTCCTCCATGGGTTGTGAAACTTTCATAAATGTAGGTATGTTAACGTTTTTCATATGAAAACGTTTCCAATAATGGATAAGTGCCACCCGCTAGTTTTCCTTCTCTGTCCACTTTCCTGTTACAGGAAGCCTCTCTTGTTTATGTTCTTCCACATGAAGACGTTTTCAGTGGAATGCTTTCTCTTTTTCTTTCTCAAGGTCTCATGGAGTCATGAGATGAAATGACTTCGGACTTGGGAGTTGATGGGTAAGAATGTGAAAAATAATGGAAAGAGGAATGAGATAAATATCCGTGCTAATGCGTATGATTATTGTATTATAGGACCTTTAAGAAATAACTTGTTTATTTGAATAACTTTCTTGCTCTCTTGAGATGATTATTTTCTGACATTTTTCTCTAATGTTTTAAAGCGAGCATGGTGTTATCTCATTTGCCTGATGCGCTAATGTTCAGGAATTTTAATAAACACCTCTTTTAACAATTCCTGTAATTGCTGCAGCTGCCGTAGAGGACGTGCCGGAAATGAAGTAAGAAAAGCTTTTCACTGACGCCAAGAGTGAGGATATATATATATATATATATATATATATCTATATATATATATATATATTTGTGTGTATATATATATATATATATAATATATATAATATATAGATATATATATATATATATATATATATATATATATACATATATATATATATATATATATAAAGGATTTTAAAGGTAGCCGGGTAAATCCCCTCCCCCGACCTTCGCAACCCCTTTCCAAATGATCACTGAACTCGGTAGCGAGTGGAGGCTAGAAACCACTTGAGCATGGGATTCATGATATGTCCGTGTACGATTGTGTTTGTGTAGCTGCATTTGCCTGGTTACAACACCAACGTCTGTTGAAAGTCAGAAAGAAATGTTTTTACTACTGTTTGAAGGCTTGGCTTCCCTCAGGTTGTCTTTAAGGTCTCGTCTAGTTTGCCGATATGAGCAACCTCAAGGTGGCTGGCTTTGATGCAAAAACTCTTTGTAATTGCATCTGAGGCTGTCCTAATTACATTTGGGAAAGTTTTCACGTAGTGATGAAGACTGGAAGGGTCCCCTACTGGCAGAAGAGGAATGGAGAAAAGGGAAAGGATTGTGGAGTCTATAGAGAAAGTGGCAGTAGCAGTGGTTGTGTTGAGTGAAAAAAGAACTGTGGTTTGCCTTCCCAAATAACTGATAAAAAGTTGACCCTCGAAAGCAAGAAGTTATTTCGTACAGTGATATATATTCTTTGCTTTTTTTATTATTCGACTGTAAGTTTTTCTTGTATTCTGCTTTACTTTCTTCATGCAGAAAGTTTTATTGGAATTAAATTTAGATTATACCAAAAATCCATAATTATGGATTCATTTTCCGTTTGCATCTGGGCAAATAAAGATTTTCCATCTTCTTTTATGTGGACTATCTCGTAGGGGGCGGTAGTGTCGCCGGTGGACCTCACTCGGCGCACTGAAGGCATTACTTCAGGTTCTTTCCAGCGTCTCTTCGGTTCCTAGCAGCAACCCCTTTCATTCCTTTGACTGTACCTCCGTTCATATTCCTGTCTTCCATCTTTCTTTCCACCCTCTCCCAACAGTGTTTTCACAATGCAACTGCGAGGGTTTCCTGCTTTTATACCTCTCGAAACTTTTGCTCTCAATTTCCCTGTCAGAGCTGAATGGCCTCATAGGTTCTACCAGTGGTCTAAGTTTCTTTTTTTTTTTTTCAATTCCTTTATGTGGACTAGAAGTAAAATTGTGGTGCAAATACTAATCTATTAGTCTTGTTGGTTATAGGATCTAACAAGGGGAAAACATTTGAATTAAAAAATTTACCCACATACAAATCCCTGGTAAGCTTCAAAATACATTTCAGGCAACATATGCTAAAGCTCAGAGTAAGTCTTGAAGGTCTTGCTTCAATCCACTCACAGAATAAAGTGTCATGGAAAAAAGATCTGCGTGTGTCATCACTCTACCAGTTGGATTTGGATGGGGATCTTGATTCAGATAGATGGGCAGGAAATTGTTTTTTCAAACCTGATCATTTGATTTTTTTTGAATGCCTAAAGTAGGCTCAATTTTGTCTGAAAATTGGAAATGTTTACTTGAGTTTTAGCTAGAACCAAGGCTATTCATGTTTTGAAAAAAATATCTATTACCTTCATAGTCTTGGTGTTATTTCTTATTCTGGCTTTATGAATTTTCTTAATAAGTAAACGAATAGTTACTTTACGTATTTAATATTTCAAATCCGTTTTATCGTTTCCATATTTTCTTTTTTGTTCGGGGATAACCTGTATCTGGTGCATTTTCAAATTTAATGATAATTATGCAGAAATCAACGCAAAATTTTTATACTTATGTGTTTATTATAAATTAGGATATTTTAGTATATTAGAATATCATTTTCTAAGGAGTATCACATGCATCATGCTTCCTCTGATGCCACTTACAATACCGCGGAGTTTGGAATCCAATATACTTAGCGCACGTTGAAGAGTAAGTGAACAATGACTCGTGAAAGCCGAGCTCTTGCATAATGAACGACGACACTGGAACTGCCTTCCTGGCTCTGTGTTATGAATTAGATCTCCGGCAGTTTTCGGTGTTCGTCAGGTTTGACCTAAAAGGACCAAGGAAAAAAGTAGTCCTGTTAACTATGCAACAGGGTCATTCACACACAATCTGTTATTGAAATAGGTCAGATTCATGACGCTAATAATTTATTGTAGTTCATTGTCAAAGCTGAAAGCCCCTCTTCAATATTGATCATTTTTCGATTCAGATCCGCCTAAGATCTAAATAATAAAAGTCACTTTCCGCCAAGCACCAGAGCATTCATTCTAAATTCAGTTTGTCCTGTGCACTGCGGCATTTAATATGAAGACTGAAAATTCCCCCTGGATACTTTCGAGGTTAAAATTCTCGAGTTTGAAATTCTCTCGTATTTAGAACTGAAGTCTCTTCAATTATATTCTTTATCTGAGAATTTTGAATTGATTGGGAGAACAGGAAAATGTATGTCAATTTGAATAAGAAGATACGTGTTGTACAGATCTTTTGACACACTTGTTAGCAGCAACGTTTGAGTTCTCCCAGTTCATGGAATGTACCTAAGATAGCAGAGGTTCCTCTTGCAAGTGCGGTTAGCTTTAAAAATTAGTCATATCTTAACTCGAATGTTTTGTAGAAGTATATATATATATATATATATATATATATATATATATATATATATATATATATATATATATATATATGTGTGTGTGTGTGTGTGTGTGTGTGTGTGTCTGTGTGTGTGTATCGTTTACATATAAATATGCATTGTATATTTTTTTATATAATGCATTTAGTACAAACGATAATTAATTATATATTTCATATTGTTTCCCCCCATAAGTTTTAGTAAATAATTTTCAGTGTGGCTTGTCCCTATTATCTCCTGTTTCAGGAAAAAATCTACACTCCTGCTTTTCAGTTATGTACAAAATCACTAGTAATCATAATCAACAAAGTTACCTTAGAATTTGTATATATTAGCTTGAGTGTCGTCAGTGGAAGTATTGCAATAGATTCCAAAAGTATTAATTAAGCAAACAATAGAAAAATATACTGATGTTATTTACGGTCTTCATGTAGGTATTAGGCCGATGTAAGCCGCACTCTACATTCATAATGAGAGAGTATTTAATCCTTATTTGAAGTTGTCTGCCTTTTCAAGTAATGTATATTTGATTTTAAATCACGAAGAAATAAAAAAAAAAACGGGATGATTAACGAACAAAGTTACACCCACGAAGGAAAATTGAAACACTGAAGATGCTAAGTACTTTCATCTTATTACCAAGGCATGTTCACAGCAACTAAAGATGGTAGATACATAGAAGCAATGGCCTATATAAATGGTGGGTACAAGTCTTAAGGGAATACAAAAAGTTTGGGAGGTCACAGAGCGGTCAACAGGTTAAAACCTAAATCTATTTATTGGTAATCCTCTTCATTCTATCTTTCAATTCCTTCTGGAACATGTGTTTTATGACCGGATCAAAAGAAAATAACCCTTGACTTACATTAAAATTATTCACCCAGGTTAACTGAATCAAATCAGATTCTACAAGTTCCTTGAAATAGTTTCGTTACAACGTGACAGTATTTGGCTTTGCGTCCAATGTATTCTGTGGGACTTTTCACTTCAATGTAAAAATAAAGCATTGTTTGTCTGACCTGTTCTTACAGAGTGTTTGTTGTTTTAATCTGGTGTTCAATTCTTTGCTGGTCTAACTAAGTAAAATAAATCACAATTCATACATTGAATCTTTTAGGGGGCTATTTTTCATAACATGTTTTTTACGTTATTACATGTGAAAGATACATTTGTATTAAACCATTTTTAAAAAAGGTTTTACAGCCTCAAATACAAAAAAATGGGGCAAACAAAGGGTGTTTGAGGGCACTTCATTTTTTCTTTCCGATTTTTCATAGATGGTTTTAATAGCTTTATTATAACAAATATCAAGTTTCCTTTGTGGCTGTAACTTTGTTCATATATATATGTGTATATAAATATATACATTATACATGTATTCTTATGTAATATATATATATACATATTTATACACGTATGTATATGTATGTATGTACATTTAGTCCTTGCAAAGATAGACAACTTCAAATTAAGGGCTAAATGCTCGCTTGTTATAAATTAGAGTGCGGCTTTTAATGACCCAATACTTGAAAACCGTAAATAACATCAGAAAATATATACAGTATATATAGAAAATATATCTACATGTATACAGTATATATGTATACATGTATCTAATGTATATATATACACGCATACATACATCCATACATACATAGGTACATATATTTATTTACATATATAGATATACAAATCTGTAATAGTTATTCAGTATCTTACTGTGCTTCCACACACACACACGAACAAATAAGAATGGAGGTATTTCTTGAATACTGCGAAGATATATTATTTTAAATTCGGCTGCTATCTTGTTTAGGTGAGATGAATATAATTTCTGTAATGGACTGACTGATCGTTCTTATTTACTATTGTTTAGGAGATAATTTGTAGGCATTAGATAGCTTACTATTATGTGACAATCTCAAACTTAATTCCATTCATTATCATGTGAAATTAATCTCAGTTGTTTAGATACATCCATTATGAAATAGAAATAAATCTCCAAAGATTTTATATTTTTTCGTAGTCACAAGTCAGAACTGTCCATTTTTATCAGCACATTCAGGGAGATGTTTGCCGCTCGAAAGTAATGGCTGTTGAGCTATCTTGTATCTGGACATTTATGACCCGTCGTCAGTTTTATAGCTTCGTGCTGCGAGATATGGATGACTTACATTTGGGAAAATTTCTCTCGTTTGTTGTCAGAACTTCATTTTACTATAGTGTATTTTAAGAAGGCACTGCGAGATATAAGTTAAATATGGCTTCTGGTGTCGGGTGGGTTTGATATTGAATTAATTTCAATGTGAATTATTTTCAATTTTATATTTTATATTTTTGATTCAATATATTGAGACTAGCTAGACAGCGGATATTTCATTTCATGAAAACCTGTTTGTAAATAAAATTAAGTTTGTTGCTCAGTATTTTAGTCGGCGATAAGGCGGTTGTGTGGTCCCTGTATTCATTTCAAAAACAAATAAACCTTTCTGTAGTAAATTTATCTGTCAATTATGACTAAGAATTATGCAGATTTATTCATTTTAATATAGTTTGACTGGAAAGTTATTTTGAATGATCAACTGGCTCTGCCAAATTTCATGAGTTTCTGCACTTGTTTTGGTTTTGCAGTTGATGTTGTAAAAGTGTCATCCCACTGAAAATAAAAATTTCCAAAGCTTGCAAATTATTTCGGATTTTCCTAAATTCCTGTATCTGGTCGTCTACAATCTCGTTTATAACTTTAACTGTTCGTGACTTCAAACACTCTAGAGACTCTGAACTAAATCCTTTTTCAAATTGGTCAGTTGCTTGAAGTGATTTTAACATCAATTAAAGATGCAGTTTTGTCATTTGCTATTCATGGGGTTTCCGGTAGAACTGCAATTTAAGAGATTCCATTTAAAGCCAGAGTAGTTTCATGTAAAACCAAGAAATTCCATTTAAAGCCAATTTAGTTTCTTGTAAAACCAAGAGGAAAACCAGGGTATATATATTCACCTAACCCCCCACCGAAGGAACGTTCTATCGAGTGAGATGTACTTTTGATTGTCATCTAACGCACTGTAGGAATGGAAATCCGACTTTCAATGTCTTTTGAAATATACTTTCGAAAGTTTGACACTGGTATATAGGTGGCTTTAGTGCCATTGTATTTAGTTAAAGTTTTCTCTTTTTGACTTTCCTTGTTATTATTATTATTATTATTATTATTATTATTATTATTATTATTATTATTATTATTATTATTATTGCTATATTGTCTAAGCTTAAATAGTTCTTGTACTTGGCAATATGCTTTTTTAATCCTGTGCTAGTTATTATTATTATTGTTGTTGTTGTTGCTGTTGTTGTTTTTGTTGAAATTACCTTTTATATTTTAACCTAGTATTCAGTCCTTAGGATTAGATATTCTACTGATTTTAGACAAGTGTGCCGTGAATCACTTAACTTTTGTGTAAACTTTGAACATACCCTGTACCGAAAGTCTAGCGCACCTGGTTCTACTGCATAAAGGGAGTGTGCCGCTAGTAACATGCCACCTGTTCATCCTTTCCTTGTTCATGCGTAATGATGTTGTCTCTTATTGTATGCAACCAAACAATTACATGCTATGTAAGATTTTTAATATGGTTATTATATTCTTCTGGGTTGGAGAGAGAGAGAAAAAAAAATGTAACCGAAATGGTGGGAAAACGTAAAATATTCTAGTAATAGCTTGTATGAATGAAATTGGAAGTACCACGATTGAGATAAAAGTATATTGAAAAGAAAACATATTTACTCACTCACGCAATTGTTTGCGAATGTAAATCGCGTGTGGTCTCGTTGTATATACACGGCCTTCATGGGCTTATTTTTATAACATAATCCAGACACACTACATCTCGCTTTTCTCTTGAGATAGAGCGAGCGCCTGGTAAATATACAAGGTGAATTAGGAGCGGAACTTATTTAGATAAACGCTTTCATGACTGATTTACGTGATATATGTATTTATATGTGTGTGTGTGTGTGTGTGTGTGTGTGCGGGCGTGTATATATGTATATATACATATATATATGTATATATATATATATATATATATATATATATATGTATATATATATATATATATATACATATACATATATACATAATACGGGAGAGAGAGATAAATTCCATTAAAATATTGAGCTTCCTTCACAGAACGGAAAGAAAGAGAGAAAGAGAGTGTTGCTTAAAAAGGTATTGGACTTCCTTTGTAGTGAAAGAGAGTTGGAGAGAAAGAAGCTCATTAAAAGTATTTTAACTTCCTGTATGGAGAGAGAGGAAGAGAGCTTTGCTAAGGGAAAATATTGAATTTCCATTACAAATGGAGGAGAGAGAGAGAGAGAGAGAGAGAGAGAGAGAGGAGAGAGAGAGAGAGAGAGAGACGCACTGAAATAGCAAGTTAAAGTGATTCATTTATAATTTATATAAAGTGAAAGCGATTCATTTACAAGAGGAAATGAAAGTATCGTCTGGAAAGGTAATAGGACATCTGGCCAATGGAACAGTTGAATGCTGATATTTTTCATCAGATAAATCGTGCGAAAAGGATGAACTGAAGTGTTAACAAGTCAAGTTAATTATCTTAGAAAAAGAAAGGAGTAACGTTGGGTATAATGTAAAGAAAGATTGATAGAGTAAGAAAAAGAGGTTGTTCTCACGGCTAGTTGAAGATAAAAACAAAAACTGATAATGGAACTCCTCCTCCTCTCTCTCTCTCTCTCTTTCCACGGGGCCGTAGGATTATGGGCATTGGGGGCAAGTCCTTGGAGGGTGCCAGTTGATATATGAGGGTGGTCGTTGTGGCATGGACAGTAATGGGGTGGGAGACGTTACATGGGATGGAGGGGATGGAGCAGGAGGAAGAAAGGACGGCTGGAGAAGGGAGAGTAAGTGAGAATTCGAAAAACAAGAGTCAGTCAGGTTATTTTGAATATCGATGAAGTAAATGGATCACCACAGATTAATATTTCGTGTAGATTACTTCCCTTTTTCGCTCATAATTTCATTTCTTATTCTTTTTATGACTTCACTTGGCCCTACTGAAGAGGTTAATGAATGTTGGAGTGTGTTATTCTATTTTTGATGTCTTCATTATACAGGAGTTCCTAGCTGAATCATGATATTCTCATAGAGAGAGAGAGAGAGAGAGAGAGAGAGAGAGAGAGAGAGAGAGAGAGAGAGAGAGAGAATCCAAGTAAAAGGTGAAAATGTGATTTTAAAAAGGGATATCTAAAGGACTCCAATACAGCTCGGAAAAGAAGTTTGATGTTGCACATCATCACTTCTTTACCTCTACTGATAGTGTTAAACTCCTCATTTATTTTATTATGTTGTTTTACTGTAGGAAGGAAAATCACAGGCCTATAATAAACTTAAATGTACTGTTAGGGAGATATTTAAGATCTGTAACAAAGTGTAAATACATATTGTTAGACAAATCAATTTCATCTTTATTTATCCAAGCTGTCATGCGTTGGATATGCAATTACACCAGTATAAGATTTTGAAACTATTGGAAGAAAAAGTTGACAATGCAAACACGTCCTTCCCGTTTGATTTTAAAGCACCATTTTTCATAGAAATTCTGGCATCAGGAGAGGCCATGCTGACCCAGCACTGACCTTCGAGGAGTTAGGGTCATTGCCAACCCAACGACGCTTGGGTGAAAGTCTTAAGGTACGTCTTTGAATCTCCTAAGGTGTTGGTATGGGTGATGGGTGGCAGGGAGGCTTGTTTCGGGGGGGGTGGAGGGGCGGGTGGGGCGGGGCTGAGGGAGTTGTCTTGGAAGACGGCACAGCTGGTCTGGAAGAGAAAAGAGCCCACATGCTTTGTCCTTTGGACAAAGAGACTGAAATATAAATGACATGAAAAGAGTCAAAGAAAAAGAAAGCAGCAGGTCGATGCGAGACGAAGGGAAAGTGTTCGAGACTTCAGTATGGTCCCGTTGGGGAGAGAGAGAGAGAGAGAGAGAGAGAGAGAGAGAGAGAGAGAGAGAGAGAGAGAATGCCACTTTTCTTCACGTTGATAAGGAATGAAAGTATCCACTATCAGCGAGCTAAATGAAAGTGGCTAAATGAAACAGTTGCCATTAGGCATTATACACACAAATACTTTATCCATTAGAGTTGATATTTAATTGATGGTAATTTGAAGTAAAATGAGATTTAATATTTTATCATGGTAACTGGATAGTAAGTTGTTTAATAATAATTATAGTAATAACAGGAATTCAATCGTATTTTGTCAGGGGAATAGTTACTACCATTAGACACCAGCATTCCATAATGCAATTTCGCTCTATGTAATCATTTCAACTTGTGGCTTTTATTTTTTTACTGAAACAATAATAAAATGTAATAGAAGTAACTGAGAATAGCATGGATCTGAGGAAATAAACAGGTGAGTGATATATATTGCAAATTTATTTGATATACTTCAGAACTTGACAAAGATTCTCCCGTAGCGGGGCAGTGCCATCAGTACACCTCATGCACTATAAGTGTTATTTAAGGTTTTCGGGGTCTTCTCCTAATAATTGATTCACAGTGCAACTTCAGTATTTTCCTCCTGTTACACCTTTTAGACCTTCTTGCTGTCAATTTCCATTTCAGCGCTGAATGACCTCATAGGTCCCAGAGCTTGGCCTTTGGCCAACGTTCTATATTCCGTTCTAACGAATATTCTGAAGCCCAGAAACTTCTGAAATTTTATAGTTTCTGAGATCTTGGGAAACATTTTAAAGGAAAATAGGCTGTGATTAGAAATGTAGGAAGATGATTACCTGTTCCCAGAAAACCAGCCTTTTAAGTTTCCTCTAAATCGGAGAATACAACATCGGAGTATAAACTGAAGAGCGACCACACTAAGTAAGCCAAGTCAGCTTTATTCTGAGAAGTTCATCGAGAATCTCAGCGGTACAAGTTTCATCAGAATAAAAATAATATGACCTTGACCCTGTGATGGTAGACAAAAGGGGAAACATCTGAGAAGATTAAACAGTTTCATCGAAAAGGAAAAATGAAAACTAACTTAAATTAACATGTGAACCTGGAAAGTAGATCAGATGTCAGAAATTCTGAAGACAGACTATTATAAGTTTTTTAAGTGTACAGGGAAAAATGATAACATTTTAACAGTTGAATTGACCTGTGTGACTGAACAGTGGATCATGGTGGAAATTTTTTGGGTAAAATAATAAACAAATCACGAGGGACTAACTTGCCCATATTCATCAGAATCAGAGAAAAGGAAATGTAGTAATGAAGGGTAATAAAACACTGTAGATACAATGAATTTTATCCTTTGTAGTAGTGATGATCTACTGTTAATGAACTTCATGATTAGGTTTTGCTGTCACTTAGGCATAACCTGGGTCAGCATCTCACCACTGACCCTTTATACAGAATCAAGGTCCTTTTGTTTGGGCTTCGGGATGTTACGCAACGTCCCTGGATTTGGGAAATATTTGTCATTTCGATCCTCTCTTACTTACCATCATTTTGACGGTATAGGCTCAGTAGTAATCATGATATTAATGCTAATGATTCTTTACACAGTTTGGAAGACATCAAATTGTCAGCTTGTATAAATATTTTAGTCTTTTACCATTTTATAGTTGTTCATTTGCACCGAAATATAAGCTTTGTAGCAAAAAGATAGCCTTACTTAATAAAAGTTAGCTGGCTGGCCTGCGCTGTGACCTCATCCAGTCTTCAGACGACGACCTTGACTGATATTTGTTTCTGAGTCAGGGTTCGTGTGAACCTCCTTGACAGATGGTGGTTTTCAGTTTTCTTGCATTTCTGGTGAGTCGCCTTGACTTTTGTCTTTGAGTTTCATTTATTCAATCCTTTCAGATAGGATATATATATATATATATATATATATATATATATAAATCCGTGTTAACACATTGTATTAATTAATTCGCCTCACCACTTGGTAATCCGTTTGTAACATCAAAAGGAAAAGCCTTTAAAGCATTTATTTTTGTTTTAAAAGTTTAAGTGCAGGATGTTTAACTTTTTCTTGGATGTCTCAAGGACTTCTCTGTCTCACTGGGCTTGGTGTTGAGAAGCAAGAAAATCATTTTTTTTATTCGTTGTTTGCTTATTGCTCTCTACTTAGAACTGTAGTGTTTGCACACATTACAACGGATATCAGATTAGAAAGGATCCAAGTTTAACTTGGTTTTTCATGAGAAAAACATTGCTGTATAATTCTCTCTCTCTCTCTCTCTCTCTCTCTCTCTCTCTCTCTCTCTCTCTCTCTCTCTCTCTCTCTCTCTCACGGAGTTCACGGAGTACATGTGTGTATCAGCTAATGAAGTGAAAGTAATAAAAAATGGTCCCTTTCTCTCACTTTATCTTCATTATGTAATTTAATGGAAACATGTATAAATAATATTTAATAATATGTGTTTGTATGTATATATGCGTATTGTAACATGTTAATGTAAATTTGTGTTTATATGTACGTATTATAAATGTTAAACATATATAGATGTGCGTGTATCTTTTCATTTAGTCTGAAAAATGGAAGCTCGTGTGTAACTAGGCCACCATATGGTATTCGCATGACTGAAAGTGAATTCTGCCATTTTTTTTCAATGACCCCCAATGGCGCGCCTTCTGAGTAGACTGCGACAGGTGGCATTGGGTGCATGAGTATGCAAGATACCCTTCTGACCATGACTCATTAAACGCCAATGCCACACGACGAACAAAACACAGCCTGTCTAGACTACTCGATTGTATGAAATTTTTCACATTTAATCGCAGAGAATAGCTATTCGATTTTTATTTTTTCGTGAGATTGCAGAAGACTCCTTGAATTAGTACCTTATGTTCTTGTAATCGTATTCATTTGTGTTCGAGTCATTATTTTTTATTTGCT
>NC_087204.1:51069721-51134721 GCF_015104395.2 Macrobrachium nipponense | reverse complement strand
AGAGAAGAGTTAATCGTTCTTGATGCGGCATTTGAAATGGTGTATATGGTGTGAGTGCCCATTAATTAGTGCTTTACTTAGAATGTTATCTTTCATTCTTCAGAGCTGGATTACTTTGTATCATCTTAAATAAATAATTGGCACTGCTGGTATATGTAATGTCGGAAGTGTTATTAAATTTAAACTAGTTAATACTAATTTTAATTAATAGTGCTTTCAATATTTAGGCTAATTGGCGAGTTATTTCATCTGAATTGAGTACTTTTGTAATATTAAACTACAAGGTCTGGCTTTATTCGTCAATAAGCTGGTAGTCTCATCCTAAGCATGTACAGTGTTTTTTTTTTATTATATTTTAGTTAAGTTGATATCCCCTGAGATTAATATTTTGCATTTCAATGCCTACATAATCCACTAAGTTATTAGAATATACACCTAAAGTTGTTAATCAAATATCATAAAGAGCTGCAAAAGGATTAGTCGAAATTTACCCGGAATCCATGAATGACACAACTTTCATCAAATGTTCCAACTCTCATGTCGTGCATAGCTGCATTATGTACTTTTTAACTTTTACCTAATGCATTAATTTATAAGCTGTGTCTGTATGTAATATATTTAACTGTTTTTCTACCTTATTCCTACGCTAGCGTCTGCATTTCATTACTATATCACAATAAGGGGGAGGTAGTAATTTTAAAGAGAAGGATTTACATATTAAAAATGTATTTATGTCCAATCATTTGATTTAACCCTATATTTTTTTATGTTCTTTTAATTAATGAACACACATTTATGCAACTGCGTCGGCCATTCATGCCAACAGTTTGAGCTTATTACAAAAAATGCCAACAGTTTACCCTAAGCCATGCGAAGGAGACTTAAAAATCCACCTGAAGTCCCACAAATGAATTTTTGATATTTGGATCACAAGGTCCCAGAATTGTTTTTTTCATCTTTTATATATATATATATATATATATATATATATATATAATATATATATATATATATATATATATATAGATATATATATATATATATCTCTCACAAAATCTTGAACATTCACATAAAAATCAAAATAGTATTCACTGTCTACCTTAATTTAACGAAATTATTTTTAAAGCTAAAATCACCGCTTAAAGTTCTTCATCAGACGTTTAAGGATTCGATTCAAATCTTTGAAATACAGACAGTTCCCTGGAATCAGTGTGGAGAATTTTGCGTAATAGCAGGTTTCGCCCCCAGAGATGACGATGATCCCAATCACCAGTTGAAGCATGATGCGGAGCAGAAGGCAGAGAGCCTGCAGTGAAATTGAACAGTGCTTATTGTAGTATTTCTAAATTTTTAAGATATTAAATTCCTAGCGTCCCGGAGAATTACTGTCGATTATTTCTATACTTAAGGATATTACGTGACTCTGGAACAACTGCACGGAAAATAAAGGGTTCAACGATGTTTAAAATTTATTTTTGAGATGATAACAAAACATATTTCTAACGGGATATTTTGTGTGTCCCTGAATAAAACCATATGTATTCATCACATTTTGATCAGATAAGATGTCAACTACTGTAATCAGATGGTACTACAGATTTTATGAGAAATTCTGAGTCCCAAGTTTGACTTCATTTCCTTGTGTAAAGCACTTGTCTGTGCACAAATCCCCATTGTAAAGCTCAGTTATCATATTTTTGATTGGAAACTGTTAACCCTGCCGACGGGGAGAGAAAGACCCGGGACTGACAGGGTAAAAGTATTCACTTAATGTTCATCCTCCTGATACTAGATATCCTGAGCCACTTTTCACAAATTAATCAGTAGCTAACGATTTAGATGAGATAAAAGACGGAACTAACATCTCTTCCCAGTATAGTACATGTATAAAGAAAATATTTTTAACCCGGCATGGAATAAGCAAGAGAGCAAGGTGTATGTTTTCCTGGACGAAAACAAAATGTGAACATACCGTTTCAACTTGAAGACCACTATAGGTATAGTGCGGCGATATCAAGTGTATCGAAGACCACTATAGGTATAGTACAGCGATACCAAGTGTATCGAAGACCACTATAGGTATAGTGCAGCGATACCAAGTGTATCGGCTGAAGAACATGCGACAAGTATCAAGAACGCTTACGTAGTTTGCAAGTATAGTGACACAAGCATAGGAAGGGTAGATAGGAAAAAAAAGAAGGGGGGGGGGGATGCATATGATTATATCTGCATTTGTGCAAAATTGTATTGCGCCCATAGCTTATCCCTTAGTTCCGCACAGGCGATCCAGCCGCATTCTTGAGACGATGAGCCAACAGGAGTCATAAGATTACCAAGAATAACTTCTAATCTTTATTAATTTATTTGTCAGGTTTAAATGCTGATATTGACTTCATATTTTTTTTATCTGCATTGCTTTGTTTCAAGGAGGAAATTCCACTTTAGTTAGGATTCTATTCTTATTACTTGACAAAATACACAATTTTAATATTTTAAAAGTTATAATATGTGGACTTTTCATATGTACACGTACTGTGACATTTTAACAGTTCATATCTGAATCTGGGAATAGAGAAGTATTTGTTACCTTAATCCTCTTGAGATATCTGTTAAATATTTTTAATTCTTTACTACTCATAACTACGAAGCAATACTAAAACGTGTCGTGCCAAAGTATTCGTCGACGGTATATAAATCTGTCTTCACTTGAGTTTCCATTTTTTTTTCTTTTTCGCCTAAAGATTTTGATGTTTCCCGGAAGCAAATTCCCGAGAGATATAGTATTGCACCAGCCCCGCTTTTTTTTTGCCATGCTCCTAGGTTAGGTTGGGTTATTTAAGTTTAGATTTAAGATCCATCAACATTTTAATTTGGGTGTGGGAAATATAAAGAGATTATTTTCAAGAAGATTCAGTGGTTATTTTTTAAGATTATGGCGTCCCGCTAATTTAGGGAATGTGCGGTACTCCGTTATAGATCTTGAATATGCCGGAAGTTCTTATAGTAACACTTGACATCCGCACATAATCATATTGACATGTCCTGACTTATTAAGGAAAGCTTTATTTACACTGTTGCAAACTGTATAGGAAGTAGTTTGAATATGGTGTACAGTTAATGTGAGCATTTGGGAAGACAAAGCAATTAATGAATATTAAATACTTCAAAAATGCATGACTTGAACATTCATGCATAAACGCAGACACGTTTATATATATGTATATATACACATATGTATGGCTTATATATATATATATATATATATATATATATATATATATATATATATATATATATATATATATACATACATATACATACACATACACATATACATACATACATACATACATTACTTAAACCATAAATACAGAGTGAGAAAATTCGAGCAAGCTCATTAGGTATAACGTACCAGCAGCTAAAAGCGAACCTGTTTGTGGTTGTAGTCCATTTAAAACCCATTATGCATTAGTTGACTTAACATTGAATTGTGTACACGATAGTTGAGCGACTTTGGTGGAACTCAGCGAAGTAGATGAACGACTTTGGTGGTCGTAAACTTTTCCCTAAAGTCCAGCCGAGGGATATTATTTAGTATAATAATAATAGATGTGATTTGGATATGTTTGCTGTTCAATTATTTTCGTCTACACTTCTGCTTTATCACTTGTAATAGCGTTTTGGATTTGGAATATGTCATTTCGGACAGGCTCTAAACTCTAAAGAAATAAGGCAGAAGCTCTCTCTCTCTCTCTCTCTCTCTCTCTCTCTCTCTCTCTCTCTCTCTCTCTCTCTCTCTCTATATATATATATATATATATATAGATAATATATATATATATAGATATATAATATATATATATTATATATATATAAAGGTAGCCAGTATACACACACACACACACAACACACACACACACACACACACACACACACATATATATATATATATATATATATATATATATATATATATATATATATATATATATATATATATATATATATTTATATGAATTTTCTTTTGATTTTTCCTTGAGTATTGGTTTGCGTTCTTGTGCCACCTTATGTCATTGTATTTTCATTGTTAATTAGCATAAATTTTGCAGCTTGAAAGCGTTGCTTATTAGTTGAATTTGCTTTTGCTCAGGAGTGCTGAGCCACGTGCAGATTTGCACTATCATTATTTCTATAAAATTCTATTTACTACCACCTAACAGTAGCAGACTCGCGGCTCGATGTTTATGCAAATTATAAACAGGTGCTTTTAACGGCTCTGGTTCATAGGAGTGCATTCATGCAAGTGCACAGTTGCGCTCAATTACACAAAGATGCACTTTTCCTTCCTGATCGGATGGCCCCACCCCCCCCTTCCTCCCCCTCCCCCATCCCCCCCACCCACTCTCCTCCAAACCTGCTCAAGCTCTCACCTGGCATTCCCTACATCCACCTCCCTTCTTGCTCTCCTCTTTATTTTAGCAGTACAGATAATAGCGGTAAAATACCTCTGTGTCTCTGATAGGTCGACATTTTTAGGATTCCCTTTTCACGTCTTCAAAACTTATCAGGGTATGTACTCGTTTATTGGAATTCTCTACACAGTTTGGTAGTCAACAGAACGCACAGTTGAATTAGTTATCACATTTTCTGTCATCAGAGCCTTAAAAAGCACAATAAACCTTGTCTGAGACAATATTTATTGAAATATGGGGTGTCGGGCTAAGTATTAGTCTGAAAACTCTGGTGGTTTTATCTTTATTAGCCTCCAGAGGTTATAGATTGATTGTTAACTGCTGGAAACTAGACTTTGCCTTTTTATTCGTTTAATGTAGAGATCGAATTTTTTTTAGATATTTCCGTGAAAATATTCACGATGCATCAGAGTAGGGAAGTGTTTCTATGCTTGTACATTGTATTATTTTGAGTATGAAAAGTATGAAGTAATAACATTTACTGTATTTTATACACTATAAAGGTATATATTACTCATTGTTGTCACATACGTCCTGATATTTTTTGTATTCACAGTTATTTAGCCACAACTGTTGTTTAATATACAGTTCACTATATCGAGAAATACCTTACACCCAGGTGGAATTATGATTAACTAGTGCTTCTTGACCACTGAGTCACGAAGCCATCTGCTCTACATACGCCTGTCGAAATTAGGTTTTGGACTTGGAATCGAAATCAACCTACCCCAACCATGATAGCTAATTGCTGAACTTGAAACACTTGGCTAATCATCAATGTTTGTCAACTGCACCGTGACACGAGTCACTGTAGATATATGATGCATTCTGTTTATTAAGCAGTAAATATCGTGGATTTTGCTCTAACAGACGTTGTCACCTGCAGTCTAAGTTTGTCATCTACTGTATTAATCCAACCAATTTTATCGTTATAAAGCTCTTATAAGGGCAAATAGCAAGGGTGACGTAATATTTCACAGTAGGACCCTACAGTTTAATTAATGCAAATTAACTCAACTCCATCAACGTTAAATTTGCATGTACTTCGTTTGTGGATAATGTAAGTCAGCTTTACATATTTAACAAAACACCGTAGGGACTTCTTCATTGAAGAAAGTAGTAAAAAATCGAAGACTCAAATGTCGTGCGGATTCAGAACGTACGTCTGGCAGTAGTGAACGCAGTAGTGACAACGTCCGAAATCGTCGATACTGTAATGTTATCCTTCGAGAGTTTTATATTTGATATTGTTGTCATGTATTGTATTATTGTAAACATTTATATTTTGTATATTTATTTTTGTTTTATGAATATTTTGTACACAGTCAACTAAAAGCTAATAGACTTTTCCAATTAACTTATAAATGAACAGTAAGCAGCTCAAGGTCGAGAGTTGTTGGGAATCGTAGGGTCAATACGAAGTTGTAGGAATGTCGATAATAATAGTAATTTGGTTAGAAATATCTAAACGGTTTATTTACAGACAGAGATAGAAATGGTGTCTGCAAATACGCCTGTTCGCTAGGGAGCATCTTCCGTCGACGTATTCTCAAGTTTCCAAACCATTGGTCGGCTCTTTCAATATCCCATGACAACCCCATTCCGACATTCTCTTTACTTGTCAAGTGAATCACAGCCTTGCTCCGTCTGATATAATAAAATTATTTTCCCTCCTCCACTTATGTTCTTATTGAATGGTTATCCGTACGAGGGATTTTTAAGAGGCCATATTTTGTTTCCTTTTCATTGAATACGTTTGCCATTGGATTTTATTCGCTATTTGTATTCTGCTCTTCCTGTTATTGTTGTACCTAGTATGGTGATTTGCAAAGTGTTAGTCTGCTTTTTCTCGAGGTTGAATTTGAACGTATACGAATACGTCTGAAGGCAGTGGTATGATTCCCATTGTGTTTAAATAGCCTCTCTCTCTCTCTCTCTCTCTCTCTCTCTCTCTCTCTCTCTCTCTCTCTCTCTCTCTCTCTCTGCCTAGCCCAGTAGGTACATACCTTACTGATTTGTGATACAAAAAAATTAAAATGATTAGAATATCAGCTGTAGAAGGCAAAGTACGAGACGTTGTTTGGAGTCTGACTAATGAAAACATTGGGGTACATGAAATGTCTATTTGTTTTTATCGAAAGGATTTCAATGAATAGGATTTTTTTTTTCAGCTGTAGAAGGGAAAGTACGAGAGTTGTTTGGTGTCTGACTAATGAAAACTATTGGGTACATGAAATGTCTATTTGTTTTTATCGAAAGGTGAAATGTTAAAAGCAAGTGAGTGGTTGTCGAGGATTTCAATGAATAGGATTTTTTTTTTCGACAGGTAAAACTGCTTGAAGTAATGTAGCTGAGGTTGAAATTCAAGTCGCCCTCGATCATTCACAACTGTAATATATTCCCTTGATACTTAAAACACAAGAAGTAAATGAGAGTAGGGTCATAAATGAATTCATGGTTGTTCATTATCAGATTTCAATTATCACATTCCTTTGTGAACGTATGATGGCAAACTTTAGTTGTCCAGATAGTTTCTGCTGTAGGGTTTTCTTTGAGGTGAATTCGAAATAAGCGAGGTCAGGCTTTCAGTTGATTTTGTTGATGTTGATTGCATGGCTTTAGATTACATCACGGACTCATATTCAGAAATTTATTAGATAAAAATAGAGGCTTTCGATCCATAGTCACAAAGTTATGGCTTGCTTTTAGCGCATCTCTGTCGATGGTTAGTCTATCAAAGAATTAGTCAAGTTATTAGAGAAGCGTTAAAAAGGACCCATTTCATAATTAGACATTAGCTACTTTTCCATGGGTTACAGTTCAGTTTCAGTGCTATCGTTACGCTTTTAGTAAAAGCTAGTTTTTCAAACTTAGGTTCATTTTCTGTTCGTGAATTATTTATTATACTTATAGAAAAATGTTACCGGTAGTCATTCGGATCTGAGATTGTAAAATCAACTGTGTGTGTGTGTGCTGAGTATATATATATATATATATATATATATATATATATATATATATATATATATATATTACGCAGTCTCACTAGACCAACAGATGTGAAAGCAACGTTATCCGACAGGAAGTTATTTTGTTTCATAACATGGCAAATCTACATTTATGTGAAGATTTATTTATAATATATTTTTTTTTCAGGTAAGGAGATTTTCCACGCAATTCACGCAGTGCCCATTTAACTACATTGGTGAGTAAATTACAGTTTATGTGTAATGGGTTTTTTAGTGCATCGTAAAAGCAACGTTATTTTTAGAATTTATTCTTTTTTCTGTTTTATGTGCTTGGATTGTGTTCCTGCATACGCGTTAAAGATGCTTGTTTCAGGGAAGCTTTTTCCCAAAATGTATTATTTAGAGCTGTCATCAGGACTGCAAATGTGTCGATGTTGTCCACATAGCAAGGCTTTTTCTGCCACGCTCACCGCAGTAATTTTTTCCATACACACACACACACACACACACACACACACACACACACACACATATATATATACATATATATATATATATATATATATACATACTATATATATATATGTTACCCCATCTCTGAAACCACTTACCAGTGAAGGGTATTTAATATTTGGTATGCATGAAACCTGAAGCGTTAAGGCAAACTGATAATACACTCAATCTCTCTCTCTCTAAGCAATCACCGGCTTAGCCTCCTCTCTCTCTCTCTCTCTCTCTCTCTCTCTCTCTCTCTCTCTCCTCTCTCTCTCCTAACAGGTCATCAAATGAGAGTCATGCATTACAAAAATATAATATTTATTTAACAATGGAAAGATAATAATTCAAGTCTCACAGACTAACTAGCTCCGTTAAACCCCCAGTATTTAAATGTCTTAATCAGTAATTAGTCACACCAATTAGCTCTCCTCCATACAGGACTCTCTGTCCCTAGAACACTCTGTCCCCTTGCCAGAATCGCCTGTTACAAAGACACGAGAACTTACTCGTAAGCACACACAATTGTAAAGACAAAGTCAAAGATTAAACATTTTTACCAGGTATCAAACAAGCCATCCCTTTGGCTAAAGTAAGGTAACACTTACCCATTACAGCCCAGAATATCACACACAGAAGTAAATAAACTTTCGCAGAGCTATCCCGGCATCTTGCCTTCCTCACACAGACCTCTCTGTAAGTCTTCCCATAGATTTGGCTAAGCCAAGTCATTATGAATAGACATAGTTCGTACATGTACATATGAACTCACACTTCGTAAACGCCCCATGTAACTGGTTGCAGCCAGTTTCTAAAGGCACTTGAACAAGACCCCATGAACTGACGAACGTTGACCCGCTTAACTATGCACCTTCGTATCAATCACTCCATCCCAGAAATGATTTATCAGCTTTCTCAGGTCATTGCTTCGGCTCTGTTCTGCGCAAAGTCACAGCACATCACATTGGCATATTAAATATATTATTAATTATAGCCCCTTTCATCTGACAGAGCTCGGCCACCTAAAATTGCTAGCCCCTGCCTAGCAACTGGTAAAACAGCTTACATATATAAAAAACATTGGCCGGCTCAAAAAAGAATAGTAATAACTGCACGTCCTGGCATTATAAAGTAATGTCTTATCACGCTTCATCTCCCATAACACTCGGCGTATACATTTTTTTCTGCATTTCGGATTCTTGAATATCCCTCTTTGTCTGCAACTTCCAGCACAGGCTGTAGAAAGCTGTAGGAAGACGGAATGCCTCCCTCCTTGTAGAAGACTTCTAACGGCCTCTGTAGATAAAAAAAGCGCAGTAGAACTCTGTAGACTCGTAGGAACTCTCGTAATCACCCTGGATAAACGACAGCAACATCTCTGCACGGCTGGTGGACGTCTTGCTAGCGTCAGGGAACGACGATTATGGTGTGTTTAAGTATGTCAGTCAAGTCATCGGTCAATCAAAAAAGAAACTAACCCCAGACATACTACTTTTATCAAATAACGACCTCAAAAATTCAGAAATACTAACTAAACGTCTCCCAATTAACTCATTTAATATGACCACTAAATCACAAGTCATTATGACAACTCGCAAGGAAAATAAGAAAAAAAAATATTAAGTTCTCTAACCTAATTCTCCAAATTCACACATTAACACACACAATCCAGAACTCACAGTAACCCCATGGACTTCTGCACTCACATTTCAAACTCGAATGTTATCATAAGTAAAAAAAAGGAAAAAGGTAATGAGCCCAAGAAAAAAAAATCACGTAACAAGCCCAGACCCAAAAATCAGAAAATGTTCTCTCAAGCTCTGATATTACAGCAACTCACAAAATCAGTAAAAATCTCCAATGTTTAACAGCAAAAACCCCTTTAATGCTCACATAATTAATCACAGTGAGGCTTAATGTCAAACACCCATTTATGTAAATCACAACCCCGATAAATTACATCTCCCGTCCAAAAAGAAATGCTATTTAAAGCTCAACCCCCAATTACATCTCTCATAGGAAAAGGAAGAAGAAAAAAAAAAAAGGATAATCACAAGTAAACTTCCCCATCACATAACACATAATATATGTATGATATACACAACCCCGCGTTTTTCCCCATAAATGCCACATGTATAGCTACGGAATTTTTTTTTGCCATCGCAGCCTTTCATGTGACTGGACATGGCCAGCAAGCAACTCTCACACGTGCACTTTCATGAAATGCTATGGTCAACATTTCCAGATATTGCAAAACTCTGAGCAGTCACCACTAGAGGAAAGGAATCAGCACAGCGGACTCATCGCAGCGGTTTCAGCAAAAAAATCCTCCTGCGGACGTGTGTTCAAACAGCAGCACAAAAAAATGTCTAGTCAGACTCGCAAGTTCGGAAACTCATGATTCTCAAGAAAAAGGTTCTAACTGAAATCACGTAAGCACATTCCACTAAATTAACTCCAGGATATGACTAAGCTGCTCAAAGATTGTCTCGAAGACGTAACTCTCACATGACACTGCCCAATTATATAAAAAATTATCACCTATCCGGGATAAAAACTACGATAAACTCGTAATGCAGCAATTATATGCCTCCAAAAATAACACACTTGTGAACATAAAAAATGCACAACATCTCCATAGGATCACAATGCAGTAATGCCACTCGCCTCCAAATAGTCATGAAACCAAAAAGAAAGAACCACAGAACTCTTCTCTTGGCTCGAAAAAACTCCTGGAATTCAACTCAAGAAAAAATCATGACCACAAAAAAAAAAAGTCACCCGCCAAAGATTAATTTTACCTACATATATATAAATATAAGTCACCCTCTTAATAATAACACCACTTCAGTGATAAAAATATTTCCTCCATTTAATTAATAACCACCCCCACACCGTATTTCCTCTTATTTCCGCAATAACCACGTATTAACCCCTTCTTTACCGGGTGGGTGAGCAGAATGTAAACATTGCGTTCGCTGCCAAACTGAATCTCTCGGTAGTGACTCCAGTTTGGAGGGGTGCCGATCGTAAAAATATTTGCCAAAAATACACTAATCAAGACAGGCTAATGAAATTATCAGGTATTATTAGCACTATAATAACGCATATTCTCTGTTAGTTTTATAATCCTACAGGGAAAATAAATGATTTTATGAAAAAAAATGTGAAACTCAGTGTCCCTTGTACAAGGGACACTGGTGGTCGGTGAGAAAACTACGGTCTTGAATAGAAATTCGGTCTTACAGAATGTTGGTATATCGCACCTGGAACATGCACATAAAGTATTATCAAAATAGAACAATAAATAAGCACGTAATAACAAAAAAAAGAGCAAAAACTAAAGCGAAAGCCCCGCCAATAAATATGGAAATCGCAAATTTTATAGTATATCTTTCAAAAATTGGTCGATGTCATTTTCTACGTTTTCTAAGATTAGTTTCATCACAGAAAACAACTTTAGGGGCATCAGGGGTATCTAAACTAATTTTTCAAGTTTCTTGTCCTCAGAAAAAATCGCTTTTTTGCTTTTTCTCTGGTTTGGTTTTTTATAAAGTTACTATAAGGCTTTATTTCTACCTTCATTTATCTGGTGTTCATATCTTATATTTGTAAAATGTAATAAGTGAATAAATAAATAAATACAGTAAATGATGATACAACTGGTTTTTTACTTGGGTAGAAGTTATTACATGTTTACGCTTGTCTGGTTTTGTGATTTTTTGTTGAGACGCAGTTCATCTGTCACCTACACACTACTATAAGCGTAATAATATTTTTTTGGGTTCATCATACGTCTGGCATCGTGTCATACTGTTTATTTTGCTCCAAACTCTTCAAACCGAAATTACAGAATGATTGGAAGTCCCTATCTGAAAAGAGGAGTTTTGGTGGTACTATGCGTACTACCTTTATGCACCCAGTGCGGTGTAGTAGACTTGAATGGTGGTACCCACCTACCTCCAAACAAACTTTCGGTAATGAAGAGGTTAATAAAAAACACCACTCCAGGAATAAAAATATTCACCTCTGTTTCGGCGAAATAAAAAATACTTACCTCTATTTCACCAATAACTCCATGTGGAATAAAACAAGTCTCCAAAAAATATATCTCCAAGTAGGATAATCAAAAAATGAAATCCCATCTCCAAAAAAATATGCACTCAAAGCATCAAGCTGACCCACTCACAAATATTGCCATATATCTCCTCAAAAATGTGTCTCCATTTGGAACAAAAATGGCTGCAAAATAATTGAACTAAACATAGCTCACACCACTATAGGCAAATATCAAATGGCCAAAAATATATCTCCAATATATTATATCTCAAATTATAACTCCCAAATAATATACCTCCAATGTAACTGGTTGCAGCCAGTTTCTAAAGGCACTTGAACAAGACCCCATGAACTGACGAACGTTGACCTGCTTAACTATGCACCTTCGTATCACTCCATCCCAGAAATGATTTATCAGCTTTCTCAGGTCATTGCTTCGGCTCTGTTCTGCACAAAGTCACAGCACATCACATTGGCATATTAAATATTTTATTATTAATTATAGCCCCTTTCATCTGACGATTATATATATAATATATATATAGATATACTTATATATATATATATATATATATAATATATATGTGTGTGTGTGTGTGTGTGTGTGTGTGTGTGTGTGTTTGTGTGTGTTTTGATTCCAAAATAAAGCAAGTAAAACTTCGGCGCAATCGAGTGTTCTGTGCATCGTATAATCAAGACCACAAAAAATAGATGTATATTTCGGTGGTCTCTGTGTAAGGCTGTATAAGCCGCGGCCCATGAAACGGTACCCACGGCCCGGTGGTGGCCTGGCTTATATCGTTCCTAGACGCACGATTATGGCTAACTTTAACCTTAAATAAAATAATTAATGTGAAAGAGACAGTCGTAGTTTTAGCAGTGTGTCTCACCCCATGGATTTTTGCGATATTCTCTGCTAGTTGACTCTGCTAGGAGAGACAACTAACATTGTTGCAAATGAAAGCCATCTCAAGAGAACGCAATGTAACATTTATAATATTTTAATCAGATGTAGATTTAAGCATAAAAAATAATTTGTACTGTAGAGTGAATTATTGTTGGTAAATCAAAAATTTTCCATGGAACAACCTTAAAGTGGAGGAGATATAAAAAATATTTTTAATTGACATTTGAGGAAGTTAATTCATATATTATTGGGTACTGTTTATAAGGGGAAAAAGAAGATCTATACTAAATGCACTGCATTATCAAAGTTAAAATGATAAAAAATGAAATTCAATGTTTTGGTAAAGTTTTTCACCTTTAATTCTTGCCTATTTGCTTTTCCGAACCTGATAAATCCTTAAGTGAATATTTGGTAGAATTTGGTAATCAAACTTGAGACATAGATGAATTATTTACTTAATGTAATTGACAATGGCTCGTAGGATTTTTAGGTTAATGATTATCTAATCAAGACTGCCATTTTCATTCACGTTTTTAATTTATGGACAGCTCGAACCAAAGACCATGTATATATTGCAATTTAATAAAGCATCTGCTTTCCTTCATTTTACCCTTTAAGTCCATTATTATAGCAACGGTCAATTTCTGCAGTTTTTTTTAAAGTATTATTCTCTTATGTGTAAGTTTTTTTCTTTTTAAAAATTATTATTCTTTTATGTTTGAGATGATTTTTTTAAAAGATGGCTTTACAACATAATCCGTTGAGAGACTTTTTTTCCTCTTAGAATGCCTGGATAATATTGACTGTTTATTACAGGAATTTGTCATTGCCATTAAAGTAAGAGGAAAGCAATCATTATTTCATGACACTGTCATCTTACGGGGGAATTCGACCTAATGAGAATTTTCTTACGGTTAATTGAGGATTCTAATATATTGTATATTCGTAAGTTATTTTTGTGAATTGTAATTAACTTCAATTGAAAGCAAACCCAATGAAAGCAGCTTTCTATTATTTGTCTTTATTATGCATCTATTAATTTTGTAAGGTGTTTTTCTTTGCTGCTGTGTAATAAATACCCTTTCTGTATAAACGTTGCCTATTAAGAATCCAATGCCTGCGGAGTTTATGACGTGTAAGGCCAAAAACGATTTTAACGCGGACAATTACACACACACACATATTTGTATATTTATACACACGTACACATATATATTATATGTATATATATATCTGTGTGTGTGTGTGTATAATTATAATAGTTAACAGATGAGTACTTGTTTCACAGAAATGAATATCTGATTCGTATTGGGAGATCGAAGTTCGTTCCTGATGCGGGTCAGTAATATATTATGATATTATTATATATATATAATATATATATATATATATATATATATATATATATATATATATATATATATATAATGTGTGTGTATGTATATGGGTTGTGTGTGTGCGCGTGTCCCCTCTGAGAGTGGGTGGCGCCAGAAGGTGTTATCCTTGCCACAAAAATAAAGCAAAGTAAGACTTGAATGGGAAGAGATTACTAACTTGAATACCTGTCTAAAGGATATTCTTAGGACTTATGTGACAATGGCGTCTGGCTTCTCAGGCTGGTCACCCATCGAAGTGTCGTACAGCTCTTTTTTTTTTTTTTCATTATGAGATTATTGGAGCTGGGATAATGGAAATTTTTATGTTTCATTGTGAAGTGGAAAAGTTTGTCGTTTTAATTGTGTGATTTGTTCCTGATATTTTGAACCACAGTGAGTAGTTGCAGATGGTTCGGATGTATCTGTCATCCTGTGACAGCTTCCATTTCCTCTAAAACTGCATGGCACTGCTTTTCCTATTTTGGAGACCCTAAACCCTAGTGACTAATTTCTTTAGATTTTCACCATAATGATAAAGTTTATAGAACTGTTTCTGGTAGTTTTCTTTTCTTCATTTGCGAAAATATACATCAATAAATCTGTATGATAGCAAGGATCTTTAGTCTAAGGCTTAAACATCTCGAAGGTTTTTTCCCTTTGATCATCGACTGAAGAAGGCCCTGGAGGGATCATTTCTGGCGATAATAGGATCAAGTTACGGCTCGACTTCTTAATCAGATTCCGTATGAGGTAAAGCTCTGTATAGACCTATGGTGTAAGGCAAGAGAGAGAGGGAGGGAGAGTGGGGGGAGAGGAAGAGGAAGAGAGTCCACCAGATGCCATGCGGTAAAAAGGGCAGTTCTTCAGCAGCAGTGGTGTAGCCTTAGTTATGACATCCTTGCGATCTTGGCATTCTCTCGCTCAGCGGTTAGCCAACATTTAGGAGGAGGTGACAGGCCGTAATTACTGCGTGGTGTATCTCCTCACCGACCGGTGTCTCTCTTTGAGAGATCTAGGGATGAGAGAAAGCGAGAAAGAACGACCAGTTTACAGTCATTCTCAAGGTGTACCTACACGTGTCTGTCTCCCTCCCCTCTTTTTCGCTCCTCTTCCCCCTCATTAGAGGGGAGCCGAGGTCCAGAGTCATCAAGGGGTGCTCCGTCAGTCGAAGAGCATCCAATAACTTCCTGGTAACTATTCGCCTGACTGCCGTCGGCCCATAACTTCAGATGGCGACTCGATTAAGTTCGGAAAAAATGTCTAAAGAAGTTGAAGCATTTTTTTATGTTCCTCCGCGGTATCTTCGAAGTACGGGCTTCGATTGGTATCTAGTGTCTCTGCGGTGGTTTTGTACATTCTCGATTTATTTTCCTTCGTGTTTTTTTATATACAAATTTTAATATTTTCAGTCTTTTTCTGCACTTGTAGAAGGTTTACTTAAGCGATTATTTGGTTTTCACTTAAAATTATTCGTGCATGTTGAATGGTCGTTAAGTTAGTCATAAGAGTATCGGTACCCGTCACGCCAAGCTAAGTAGACATCTGGCAAACAGCACAATGTTACCTAATAGCGTAACGTAATAAGCATTGCTTTGTTATTTGGTAAATACGCTTTAAGACACGTATTTGCATTATTAGCGATATTCCTTTTTTGCAAAGACGACGTAACTAACAGCTCCTCGTTTTCTACGTACATGAATACTATCTGTTAAGTTGTGGAGTAACCAGACGACTCGTAGCGCATTATGATGTGTGCGAAATTCATTGATTTTGCTGCACATAGAATCGATTATATTTTTGTTATATAGCATAACCGCTACTCAGGTTTGCTTGTTTTTATATCTATGTGATATAATAGTACAACGGCCACTCGCTCGGTAGATCATTGTTTTCTGTATAAAACCGAATTGGTGATCTTGGTCAAGTTGAATCCTCTGAATACTTGGTGGTCGTTACGGCTCTTAGGAGGAGGCGTCTCTGTATCTATCCGAGATCATTGAACACGAAAATGGCTTTCCTAGATACAGTTCCAGCATCTCAGTTTTCTCTCCGTCTGCTGTTAAAGCGATTTATCGAAAACAATTCCGGTCCCCAGTGTAAATCTCTTTCCTGTGTATTCCGGCGAAAACGGGTTTTTGTTTTTTGCCTTTTTTAAATTTTTCGTTGAGAAGGCGCGGCTTGCTGAAAATGACCACCACTTTGCTCTTATCCAGGAGTTATTGATTGATTTCTTTTGGTTCTGTTCTGCAGTAGGCTTGAGTAGTAATACTTACTTAAAAGTAGAAAAAGTGTATTATGTCTGAGCTGCTGAGAAACATATTATTTTTGTAATTATATTTAAATATTTATTTCTTAGTCAAGAAAATCAGGAAATAGCGTTTTGTTCTATTTTATCTTAGCCGATAGGAAATTGTTTTTGAAAACTGTTCTCTCTGTAATTGAAGTGCGTATACATATGGTCGCCCTCATCCTTCTCAGTTTTGCACCATTGAACAGAATTTAGAGGTCAGTTCCTATTATGAGAGATTGAATTTCCAAATGAGTTTATATATATATTGGGCACAAGAGGAGTTTTGGTTTGAGGCGAGGCAGTATTTTTTCTCATTTTATTCAAATTCAGAACAGTTTCTGCGATAAGACCAGTATGAAGAATACGAAAAAAAGGTATCGTTTCGCTTTTGTTTGATTGTACTGTTTGACTAATTGGGAAATAGCTGTTATTCCTTTAAATCTTTCAGCTGTTGCTTTTTTAGCGTTTTAATTTTTCCAGCTTACATAAATGAAATGTTTAAAATTCTCCACGCCCCAATTCTCTAAAAAAAAAAAAAAAAATTATCATTCCCACTAACATGTAGTAATTTGATGGTTCCAACCAGTGATACTGTTACATTATCAGCGGACTTATTATAAAATGGACAAAGTGTCTATTCTTTTTTTAAGGTCGGCCATGGGGTAAGGACAAATCTTTTGATTTGTGTTGAGACATATTAGCGAGGCCATATCACAAACCAAAACAGTTACATTAATCCCAGACCTCAGCCAGCACTTCCAAGAAGGCTCCATGGAATTGCGTCAGCGTGATATTTGTGTATGTTTGTTTGTGTAAGGCTAATCGGCTACGTGGAAAGCAATTATTTTTTGCGGAGATAATCCTAACTTCAAGCAGAGCCGATGTGACGTTAGTAGTTATATATCCTCCTTTTCCATTTAAAATAGGGTTATAATGTTATAAATTTATAGTACAAGCAACAAATTCCAGTAAACCCGGACCGAGGCCGACCAAGCATTACAGGTCAGCTGCCAAATAACTGCAGCAAATCAACGTAAAATAATGGAATTGGCCTTGTTGCATTAAAAGGCTTGAATTAAATGGAAGCTTTATGGTACAAAATCACGTAGTCCCACTTGTTCTGAATTAAATTACGGTGTTAATCCAATATGTATTACCATTACTGTACCGCTAACTAGACGCTTTGCACGGAAATAACAATATTTGAAATGTTCACAAAAGCCGTAATTCAATATTGCCCATAAAGCTCCTAATTCTATATTTCAGGGAAGCGATTCGTTAACAGAAGTTTTAATAGGAAAGCCAGTGACGACGACGACGACGATGACTATGGCGACACAACATTCGGTTCAGTTCAGACCATCACCCTCCCTCACTCCCTCCCTCCCTACCTATTGCCGCCATTTTTTAGCCAAACGTGGTGGCTAAGTAGGAGTTGTTTAATGAGCGGTATTTTGAGGTGGTTAGGGATACAGGCGGTAGTAAAGGTTAAAGGTTGTGGGACTTAATGGGGACTTTGGCCAAGAGTAAGGGAAAAGGTGTTCAAGTGGTAGCACTTTACAAAAGCAAGTTAACGTCGTGGTTTAGGAGGCTGAGGACCCGGGTGGTCAGTGGAGGAGGCTCTTTATGGATAGCCCCATTGTAGGACACGGTAAGAGGTGTAAATGTGGGTGAAGTCTGTTTGAGTCAGCAGTTGTTAAGTTAACGAGCTCTTCTTAATAGCTGTCGTAAAATGGTGTTTGCGGGCGCGTTTGTTTGGCTGTCTTCATGACCTGACCATCAAGAGTCACGTAAGCTTCTGTGGCCTCGTTATTTTTTCTTTAATAATCAGCAGTATGGAAATGGATTTGTCAATTTTGTTTCGCTCTGAAGTAGTGAAAAACATTGCATTATTTGTTCTATTGAACTGGTCTCATTTTTTTCTTGCAGTGTCACGATGATTTGTCGAGCAAGTTACAAAGTACGTCCAGTGTAACAGGTAATGCGGACCAAAACCAACATAAAGCATACTCACATCCACTTTCTCTATTTAATAAGATACAAAGTTTGAAGTCCAGCATTTCATACTATTAATATTGCATCATCTTGTATTAGATTCAGTCAGTCGGGCAAAACCGTTATGAATGGTTCCGAGAATGTCCACGTTAGCAACACAGGCGATGGACGCTGCTTCATTGTAAAGTAATTCAGATAATATGTCTCTCTGGATGCTTCCGGACCCTTGCTGTTTGAATTTAATGTCTTGGAAGTGCTAAGATTGGCAGAAAGGGTCAAAAGGGCTTAATGAGTAATAAGCTCTTGAAAGTAATGTGAAGGGTCGGGGCTCGTAAGAGAGCTCGAGACAGTGGATTGTGATTAATGTAACGCCGGAAATTACTTTTGTCATAAAAGGAGTACTTGGATTTATGAAAGGAGAATGAAAGGGTTGAAACAGGTGGCAAACAGACTGTAACAGGATTATGTTTCTTGTGAGAAATGATGAAAAGAGGGCAGGTAAGATTAATTCGCTTTGGCTATAAGATAATAGGATTGACAGATGACTAACTAAAGGAAATCTGTTAAAAGGTTAGACTCAAAAAAATAAAAGTGTTTCTCATTAAACCAATTTTCATGTTTTCCTCTTCTGGATAAACGGCTTTATACTCATCCACTTTGGATGATACGTTAACTTTTGGTGATTAAAACGCATTTTTAATCATATAAATAATTTTTTTCCCAAATGGATGCGCTGCTTTAATTTTTTTTTTTTTTTTTTTTTTTTTAGCTATTCACGTTAGAATATTATAAGGTATTTCAGGCTCGGGCCACACTTACAAACAATGAATGCAATTACAGTGAAGACTAAAAAAACAGATAAAGAAGGATAAAAGGAACGCCAGGCTCACTGCTACTACTACTACTACTACTACTACTTATAGTGTTAATATAAATGAGGATAGTAAACTACTACTACTACTACTACTACTTATAGTGTTAATATAAATGAGGATAGTAATAGCGTAAACAACGGGGTTAGAATCTGTAATAGTTGGCTTATTGTCGGCCATATCCCAATAACGGTAACATTGAGAATTGCTGTGCTTATTTCCAACCTCTTTGGTTGACTGTTACTCCTAAGGGTATATTAGATGAAAGAATTCAAGAAAAATTACCATTAAAACAAAAAGGAAGTAAATATGAAACGAAATCATTTTGATACAGAAACTAAATCTTGTGCCGGTGAAGAGGTCTCATTAAATTAGTCAGACTTTTGAAGGCCCCAGATTATTTGCAGAGGTGAAACAACATTACTATTCCTATTTTCCGCCTTTATAATTCACGTTGCTATATAGCTATTATCAATGAGCTTTCCTTCTGGCGCAGTTGGATACAGATGAAATATGCCACCGAACTCTAGATACCATGATACTTTTTGTTCTCAGCGTCAGAATAACAACTATCTTGTATTATTTAAGTCCTGCGTAATAATTGACACCAGTGATTTTCGATTTTTGTGGTCACTATATTTGATATTAAGGTTTTATCATTCCTTTGGGATTATTTGAAGCTAATTGTTGGAATTTCGCTTGGTTTTCATTCAAGTAGTTTACGATAAATGCCGCAGTCTGCATTCCTCTGAAGATGCAAGTATTTCGTGAGCTTTTGAACTCCGCCGCTGGCCCGGCATTCGATTAGTGTAATCGAGAAGGTGGATTGTGTGGCGTGGAGGTCGAGCAAATCTAATCTATAACCTGGCTAACCCTGTTGCTGGGGTCCATAAGTTTGCCCCGAGGTGAACGCTGATGTAGTTACATGACCAGCAAAAGAGTAATGACCGTCGGTTGTAATAGGACTTTTTGTAAGGTACAGAGGCTCTTTATCCCCTTTTCATGTTGTGACCTTATCACTTAGGGACATGTTGGAGTTTGATTCACTCCCTTGCTCCATTTTTCATCCTGCAGTAGACATAGTTAATATGTTCGTTCGCACTAGAGAATTCCCACGATTCATTTACGAATTGCTAGAAGACTCGTGTATGATTGAATAGCTGAATATACTTACCTTGTGTGACGGACGGTATTTTTGATGTAGCACTACACTATATTGGCAACAGGAGGCATTTCTGTGTGAGGCAGATTGGTGTTTCTGTCCTGCATGCCAGAAATACGTCGGCTCAAAATGATCTGCTTCGTAAGCAGATCGCATATTATTACCTTTGCCAAAATATTGATGTGTATGCTAACAATGCTTTTTATTCTGTTAAGTTTTTGCGTTGTCAACTAAATTTCATCTTTTACGACACGGCTCGTGATGCCTTAAGGGATTAGGATACTGTTTCTTTGTAAATTGTGGATATTGTGCAGCTCAGCATTTTTGGAGTTTTTCTTAACATTCTGTAAGTCATTTGGTCTTTTTCACATCTATGACAAGTACAATTTGTTTCCTGAGCAGCGTCACAAGAGTTGACGCGGTTTATACGTACTTCCTTGTAATATATAATCATAATATATATATATCTATATATAGATATTATATATATATATAAGCTAATCTATATAATATAAAATATATATTATCTCATATATATGTGTGTGTGTCTGTTTGTCTTGTATAAAAGACCCATTAAAACACTGGTTTAAAACTACGGACTATACTTCGGTGGACTAACTTCCACCCTATTCAAGTAGTGAATAACAGAAGACGTTACATTGGCGAAAATTTTAATGAGAGATATGCCCTTAGGTGATGCCTGTGGTCACTGCTAGGCGGCGTTGGTTCTGTTAATTGAATTCTATACAAGAGCAACTGTCGATACAAGTGTCAGATGGTAGAATCTCATCTAATAAAACAAGATAATAGGACAGAACCAACGTCGGCTTAGCGGTGAGCCCAGGCATCACCTACGGGCATATCTCCCACTATATATTTTTGCCAATGTAACTCCTTCTGTCATTCACTACTTGATAAGGGTGGAAGTTAGTCCACCAGAATATAGTCCTTAGTTTTAAACAAGTGGGTTTTGATGGGCCTTTTATATTTGACACGTAACCTGTTTTAATAGAAGAATTTATATTATATATCTATCTATATATCTATATTGTCTATCTATCTATCTATCTATCTATCTATCTATCTATATATATATATATATATATATATATATATATATATATATATATATATATATATATAGCCGTGAGTGAGTGTACATATACAGAATCATTTGCCGTAATTTATGAATATTAATGAATGTGTATTGCCTGTAGATTAATTAATTTTAAACGCCTGTCTGCATATGCGCGGTAATTTTTGATAAGTGTAGTTTAAACGTCTGTCGATTTTAAGACATTCTTTAGATTATTTGATAAAAATTAATACATTTCCTAGTATAATTTTGTCTGTCTGTACCTGTTTTAATATATTTGTGTTTTTCCAAGACGCCAACCTGTTGAATTGAATCATATCATGTGTCATCTTTGTTAGTATTATTTGTAAGGAGGATGTATTCTTTTGTGTCTGTGAGTTTGCAGCGTAAGCTCATATATACAGAATTGCATGTTCCATATGGTTGAAAAAAGAAGAAAAAGTGGGTACTGGGATACTAAAATCCAGATAAAATAGGTAATTGAATATATATTATATATATATATATATATATATATATATATATTATATTATATATATATTATTATAAATGAGCGTAATTATTATAGATAGGTACGAAAGTTAGAACGGTATGCTGATAGAAATTGAAAGCTTTTCTTCAGGTGCAGTGTGGTACTGATGGCGTTCATCGTCTTGACTGACGGCCATCAAGTAATTTATATGATGATGATAATCAGTTTCGATTACTGATGTCTTGTGTGTCCGTGTATCTGCTCAATGAGGTGTATGCGTCTGAAATGAAATAGCGTGTTTTCATTTTTGTATCTGTTATTCTTTTTTTTTTTTTCAATTAATTTGCTGTTTTCATCCCGTGAAGTTATGGCGTTCATTATTCTTTAATGCAGAAACGTGTTTCATAATCGTATGTAGTTGAATAATCTATAAATCTGTAAGATTTATGGATAGATTTACATATATGTATAACTATCATTAAGCGCGGAAGAAACCTAATAAGACCCGCTTCATGAACAGTTAAAGTTCATAAGGATCAATAACACGAAAGCAGAGGAATATTCCCCAACTCAGCAGCAGTGGGAAACAACGTCCCCAAATCGAGCAATGTGAGGACTTTTATACTCGGTGTAAATTTGGGAAATAGTGGATTCCATTATCATTTTTATATATGCAAATATCTGATATGTTTTATAGTGGTCACACACGTTTTTTCCTTTGTAACCATCTTTTTCTGTGTATCTAACGGTTTTTATTTTTTTTAATTTATTTAAATATAGCTTGTTTTCCGTAAGTATTTTTCTTAATACTTAACCCTCATTTATCAGTGTACTTGCTTTATCGATTTCTTTACTCTGGTGTTTCGACACGTGTACTTTTTCACTTGTAATTTGCTTGAGTCATATGTGCATAGCCTAATACTTGATATGGATAACGAATATCCTAATTGAAAATGACACATTATGAATCCCTTATAATTCACTTCTGTCCGCAGTCACAAATAGTACTAAAGAGGGAAACAAACATATTCACTGAAGTATGAGGATTTTTCCTTGGATGCCCTAATAGTTAGTTGTCCTGTATGGAATCTCCCAACCATTCTCCCCCATTCTATCTTATAAGCAAGAACGTCGCGTGAGGCTGACGTGCCTTTCATGTTCTCCTCAAATATGCCTGGCACTTCGAAGCACGTGCCACGGGCATTTGGAGTGCCCTTTCTGTACACAGAGCTGTTCTCCTTCGGTCACGATTTACTGTATGTTCTTGTGAAGAATTTGTAGGGGGTTGTAATCAACATGTCACCTTCGTCCTCCCCAGGTAAGATTTACGCACATCTATGTCTGAGCCTTTGGGACGTTAACCCGTGAGGGGCCCGGGGACACCAGACCCGAATTTTCAAGCAATCAGATATAGCTTCCAACTCGTCAACACTTGACTCTGTGATCTCCATATGACTATTCCAAATGTGTTTGTTTTGAAACTTGTTAAAATTCATATCATGACCGTCTTGCTTCGGTCTTTGTGCTCGTTTCTGCTCCGCCCCAAAAACCTTCATAAGAAATTGTACAGATTGTTTAGATGAAAATCTTAGATCATTCTCATGGTGAATTGTCGAGTGTTATTTATATTGGGAATCACAAGCCATTTTCCCTTCTCCAACTGTGGCTCCCACAACCTTCCCCCCTTCCCTCCCCTCCATTCCATAGATGGTGTTTAGGAATAATGGCTGTCGCCCCCAGGGAAATGCACATGTGCTTTTTCATGTGTTATATATTTTGTGGGAGAAAACGTGGAGCCCATTACAAGGCGGAGTATGTACAGTAGGCCTAAGCTCATTTTTATCTCTGATATACAGTGGGACTAGATTGTTTTCTCTCTCTCTCTCTCTCTTCCAAGGAACGTTTATTCTTAATGTGAGGAGAACGCGCTCTCGATTTTCTTCACAATTTTATGTTGGTCACATTTGGAGGGCATGGCATTCATTTCTTACATGTTTTTTTTTGCCTAAGTTTCCAATGTTTCTACAATTTTTGTTTGAAGTCGCCAAATATATGTTGCATCATGAATGGGACATTTGTAGCAAAGTGGACATTCATTATGGCACAGATGAACAGAGCCGTTTTCGTTTGTTGTTTCCTTCTTTTCTTCTTGGTATTTGCCGGGAGAACGAGCACCTCTGAAGACTCATCTTGCTCTGGCTTAATTGAAGGAGACTAATGTATGGAACTGGTGTTCTTACTTTTGATATTTGAACTGTCCTTCAGTATTTCAAAGTATTATATAGGTGTATCTGTATTATATAGGTGTATCATTTTAGGTAAAAGATTTATTTCTAATCGATTTTTTCCTGTCGTGCCACTGATGTATGTTTTTTTATTGATTTATTTACACGTCAAACTTGTTGCCCCTTATAAAAGACTGATTTGGCGAAAAGGAAAGACAATTTCCACGGCCCCATTCATCTCTTGTTCAACTGTAAATCAGCTGTTAAGAAACTTGAAAACAATAGTCAACTTTTAATCGGACTAAGGTGTCTCATCGGAGTATGGAGCCCTTTCAACAGACGTCTTTCTTCACCGCTCATCTTACGCACTGTCAGACTTCGTGAATATCTTTCGTTGAAACCCCCGTTCGTCATCCTAGGGATTCTTAAAGATTAAACCTTCCATCCAGATTTTTGTCACTTCTTGATATTTTGGTATATCATGTTTTACCCTCCGGTAATTTTTGGGAATATAATGGAGTACCAGAATTTATTGGTTAAGGCAATTTACTCCTGAATTTCTTCAATTTTCTCAACATTCGTTGTAGTGAGAGTTAGAAAAGAAGCCCCGCCCACTCGCTTTTCTCTCTCTCTCTCTCTCTCTCTCTCTCTCTCTCTCTCTCTCTCTCTCTCTCTCTCTCTCTCTCTCTCGAAAACTTATGAATGGAAGTGTACTGTGATACGGCTTTTTACGTTTTACATATCCTAATGAGTTTATACATTAAAGTTTATCTGTTTCATTGTTTTGGTTCATTTATAGCACAGATGTGTGGACCACCATTAAATTAGAGGGGCAGTAGCTTCCTGGTTTTCAGGAATGTTTATTTTGTCGTCCGATATACAGAAAAACGTCTGAAGTCACCCATAGCTGTATGCTGCGGTATTGTCTTCGTGGATGCCCCTGTGCATTTGCATTACGGCTGTTCGCTGCATATAATTCAGAGAAGGTCGCCAATAGCCTAAGGAGATTTCTCTGAAAAGATAAGTGATAATCTCTTCAAGGTTCCCTTAAACATACATGCACCTGAACATGATTGAATAATTTTGTAATTCTTTTATCAAATTGACAATTATAGCATTCTGTGGAAGGATTTGTTGAGAATTCTGTCCTTGGTTTCGCCGCAGAAATCACCATGGGGAGATGAATGGCCAATTGTTTATCCGATGGCTGGCATTGTTACTTTTACCATCGCTTCCTGAGCCATCGGTCTTGGTAATAGACAATGAGTCATACCATACCATGCTAACAGAGGGTAGTCGTTGCCGCACATCTGCAATATCTTATAATCAAAACTGTCCCACTAGTAGCCACCCCATTCTCATGGTAATAAATAAACACATACATACATATAAAAAACCATACAAATATCTGTGTGAAAGATACCGAATAGGAAGAGGTTATTGTCGGTCATTCAAAACTTGAAGTATAGTCTTCCATTCCTAAGTTAGAGACAGAGAGAGAAACGAGTGGGCAGGGCTTCTTTTCTAACTCTCAAGTGAGACCAAGACAGGTGTCCGGATATTTTTTTAGAAATGAATATTGAGGAAATTTGAAAAAGTTCAAGAGTAAATTGCCCTAATCAATAAATTATGGTACTTCATTATATTGCCCAAAATTACCGGAGGATCTAAAGAATGTTTTGCCAGAATATCAAGAACATGCGGCTGAAAACCTATGTGACGACGGGCCTGAAATGGTTAGTAGGTGTCCAACTGTGCATTTGTATATTTTGTTATGTAATGAGTAACCATCTATGATTTCCTCATTTAATGAGCTGGCGTATTTGTGTATGTGTAGTAGTAATAATACAACGTAATTATTGTTACTAACTTATACTCAAAACTTGACATTAGGTGAAAAAATCCTTTGACTTCATACTTAAATATTTCAATTATATATTGGCACCAGTCAGTAGCTTCCTTCAGGAATCCTTTATGGTCTGTTATCAGGAAGTGAAAACCAGCGTTATTTCTCAATTTCCTTCAAAAACCTAGTACGATATGGACTGAAAGGGGAGAGAGGGAGAGAAATTGCAGTTTCGGGTATAGTAGACTAGGTAGGACAGAGAGAGAGAGAGAGAGAGATTCTAGTATTTTTCTGACTTTGATTTAAAGCCCGAAGAATTGAAGGCTGAAAAATAATTGTCAAGCCATTTTTCCCCTTGGTTTTAGAAGAAGAATTAGAAATTTAGTTTCATACGAATGCTGTAGTATATAATTAATAATACTGTAAATTCGAGACGACAGTAAACAGAACCATATCTGCGCTTATTAAACCTTTTATTTGTTCCACTACATAATTCACTTTAAATCGGCAACGTTATGCAAAGACAGACTGCCATCATAGTTATACCTGCGTAAAGTTAATATGAAAACCAACTACGGGAATTTTGTGCTAACCGTAAACTCTTGTAAAAATCTCTCGAAAGGTCAGCAAAATTTGACAATTTGTGATAGTTATTGTGGTTAATGAATGTAAATACAGATTGATATATATATATATATATATATATATATATATATATATATATATATATATATATATATATGCATTAAGCTACAAATGTCCTTTAATATCTAATTCGCTCTACCTGGAATTAATTTATTTTCATATAATATATTTACGAAGGGGAATATTTTAGTTGATAAGAAATTCGTCGGCTCATGGGCGCGAACCATGGAACCAAGAATTCAGGAAATACAGTGAGCTCTTCACCCACAAGGCTATCACGGGATAACTTGTTAGTAAAGAGCTTCTCTGTACGTCCTGAATTCTTGGCTCCGTGGTTCGCGCCCATGAGGCGATGAATTTCTTATCAACTAAAAAACAAAAAATTCCCCTTCGGTTAACATATATGAAAATATATTAATTCCTAGGTACAGCGAATTAGATAATAAAGGACATTTGTAGCTTAATGCGTATATATGAATCGCGGTGAAGTGGCAAGATTCATACGTATATATATGTATATTTATTTCTTCATTTACTTATAATGTGTGTGCACACATACACTATATATATATATATATATATATATATATATATATATATATATATATATATATATATATATATATATATATATATATATATATATATATATATATATATATATATATATATATATATATATATGTATACCCTCCCACATAGACGCATTCGCTTGTAGACAGTTCCGAAGTTCATTTAAAAGTGACATTCTTTATTGTTTTCAGTGGAAACTTGACCAGAGTTTGGAGACGAATCTTAAACTCGGTTTTGGTGTGGAGATATGGAGATACACGCGTCTTTTTTCCAGCTGAGAATCTTCTTACATTGTTGGAATACAGATGACTTTCTAGGATGGAAGAGTGAAGGTGAAGTAAGGATAAAAGTAAAAGTCTTACTATATATATATATATATATATATATATATATATATATATATATATATATATATATATATGAATTTCACTTTTGTTTTTTCATGATCCAGAAGGCCAATGGAAAATTGTTGAAAAGTCTGAATGTTGATTAGCGTGGAATTTAATCTAAATCCTGGTGACAGAAACCGTGGAGCTTTGAAAGTGGTAGGTTCCTTCGGATCGACTACCCTAAAAGTGTGAGGATTCCATAGTTGACATGGTACCCTCCAAGGCTATGCTTGAGATCTTTCTTTATATTTAACTGCGTAACCTTTTGACACATTGTTGGAGATCATAGGCCAGCTGTGAAGTTTTCTTTTTATGCAGTCTTCTATCGATGCCTGAGGTTTTCAAATTGTAAGCACGGATTCGGCCAGGAAGTGAATGTGCATTTATGTCCGTCATAATAAAGAAAAAATTATTTCTTGTAAATGACTTTTTCATAAGTCAATTCTCCGTCCTTTGCCGGAACGTTATTACATGGGCATTTATTAATAGTCTATTCTAAGTGTTTGTAAACTTTCTTTATTCGGGTACTGACTACATATTTTGCTTTAGTAAAGGAAGCATTTCTGTCTATCTCTCTGTCTTATATATATATATTATATATATATATATATATATATATATATATATATATATATATATATGTAATGTATATATATATATTATATGTGTGTGTGTGTAAATACGTAAGTAGATAAAGGAAAAAAAAACACACACTTGGAGAATAAAGCAGGAAAACTTTTAATGTCAATTTTGTAATCTGGCCCTGGCCTTGTCGCAGTGTGTATGCTTCAGACCAGCCGTCCTTACCCTAATTGGTTCTCCCACAAATTAGATAAACATTTTTCCCTTAATCACTCACTCTGGTTTTGTTTTCCCAGCAGGACCCTTTCAGTTCAATCAGGATAAAGCTGCTGTTTTTTGCGTCTCGAGAGAATTGGCAAAGCTTTGGCCTGTTGGGTGTAAGCTTTGGTTCAATCTTCCTGAGGTAGGTTTTATTCTGAGAAGAATACTATTCAGCATTTCTAATTTGAAGCTTCGTTTGATTTGGAAATTTTTTTTATGAGTATTTAGGTATTTTTCTGAATTTTATGTTCTCCAGAATAATTCTGAACGGCGTGTCAATAGTTTAGGTCTCAGTTTTATATAGAACGCCAGTTTATAGGGCCTGGTAGTAACAAATACGATCTGTTGCTTGGCTGCTTTAGGTTTTTTTTTAATGAAACTTCTCATCCAGTTTCTCGGATGGAATTGTTCTTTTGAGGTAGTTTTTTTATGCACGATTTGCATTATATATATTATATATTATAATATATATATATATATATATATATAATATATATATATATATATATATATATATATATATATATATATATATATAGATATACGATATATATATATATATATATATATATATATATATATATATATATATATATATATATATATATATATATATATATATATATATATATATATATATATATATATAGTATATAACACTACAATGAGGGGTAACACTCGATTGCTCCAGGATAAAACTTCCAAATATTCGAAAGCTGGATCTTAAATATGGATTTGATATTAGCAGCTCACTACTCCCTAATCACCCTTCATATAATTCTGTTACCACCGTCACCAGTAACATTTTTACGTGAGAATTTCCATTTCCTAAATAGGCTTAAAAGTAGATCTCGCCAGTTCTATTTGAAATGTGGATTTCCATTTAGTTCAAGTATTCAGTGTCTCCTGACGTTATGATTTTGTAGGTCTTCCCAGACATTCAGGTGTCTTAAGCTATACTTTAACTTTTTTCGTTATTGTGCTTACCAGTGAACATTCATTCTCTTACCAAAATGCATTAAATGTAAATTCCCTTCACAGTACAGCGACTATTAAACCTCTGTACCTTCTGGTATCTCGGTTACATCTGCTGCGATGAAATGTGCTTGGCTGAGGCTTTGCTGATTTCTACTACTTTAAGCATAGACCATTTAACAAGCTACATTTTCATTACAAGAACTTTGCCGTAAAACTATCGCTGCTGATGTTAATGTTTTTAAGTATATATGGTCGACTTTTATGTCAGAGTATGTTAAAGTAAAGAAAAAAAATTAATATTCACATAGCATAATAATAATGATTGACCGTACTTAACGCTTTTCTTGATAATTTCATATTTATTTTTATTTACATTGGTACTAGTTACATCCGAATCACTAACCAGCTTCAGTTATGTAAAAGCAGAGTTTGACTAATGAGCTTCCTATACAGTGATTTTGTCACCTCATAAGTCGTGTACGTATAAGGACACAACTTTTCCACCTTGTGTGGGAAGTCTTTACTGAACATACCTCTACCCAAAAAATATAAACATATTTGGCCTGCTAAACATATTACGTCTACTACATTCATTGTCAAAATATCCCTTACTATTAGAAATTAAGTTGGACGAAGGTTAGGTAGTCGGTCATATCTGTTTGTATCTGCCCACAAGATATCTGAAAGTTAATGATACATTTCAGTTAGGTTTGGGAAGTGTGGCTTATGGAGCAGGGAATAGTTATTAAAATGTAATTTGAGGATTTGCTTGTATACGTGGGTGTGTCTTAAGGGTATCTCAAGATGTTATGTATAGATTTTTTTTTAAAAATTGCCACGTGTGTAACAGAATAGTTGATGATGTTTCAAGTTGGGTCCTGATGCTGATGGAGACTAGGAATTTGTTTGTTTATCTGCCTGTTTGTCTGCATAAAAGATATCTCAAAATATTAATAATTGATTTTAATGAAAATTTCTTTCGAAGGAACCTGTGAGCCAAGGAGTTAACTAAATTTGAGATGGTGGACTTGGATGAATTGATTTTCCTTCGTTTGGTAGAAATCGAGACTGACGTTTCTCTGTTATTGGTCAATTTCTGGAGGAAAAATCATATTAAGTTACTCTTGGACTCTGACAATTTTAAATTCTTGTAGCATTGGCATATATAAGTTCTATTTGAGTGCTAACAATATGGTTTCCCTGCCAGTGCCCTCCGTGTTCAAGTACTTGTATTTAAATTGCAATCCTCCCTTGCTTTAAGTTATCTTGAATTATCTCTCCTCTTCGTAAATGGACGTGGAAGCTTGCCTAACAAGCCAGTTGCTAGCTACACTTGTGGCGTTTGCATGCAGTATTGAGAACTTTAATGATGTGCTGTAGTGTACTCTCTGTTACTTCTTCCTTTAGGTCATTGACAAAATGAACTTTTGTTTTGAACGAGCACGCGCGCGTGTTAGTGTTACATCTTGTACTTGCATTCCTCAGCTTTCACCAGTTATAATATTCCTACACTCATATATATTCCGGTTTTTATAGTCTTCATTATTGTATGCAAAAGTATGAAATTAGTTGATGTTGCCTTTCTTTTATAGTTGTAGTAATGTATTTTCCCATCCTTTTGATGGGTGACATATCAATATTGTTAGACTTCAGGAGATGAAACCAGTTTGGTGAGGTCTTTGTGTTTTTTATTTTGCATACACTCAAAGGTCTTCTCATCTGCAATATATTTAATCTTAGTGCTTTGTTATCCTTATGATTATGCCGACACCAGCATTGTCTTTTACATCATTATGCTCGGTTTTCTCAAAATATTCCTCTAATTAGCCTACCGTTTAATAATGACAATTGCCCAAGGATGAGAGAGAGAGAGAGAGAGGTATTCAGTTTTCTAATTGGATTCTATGTGTGAATTTTTTGTCACTTATTCACGCGCGCCCTTTTGCTAATCACAAATATTAAGCCACAAATGTAAATTATGATTGAATTTACTATTCATTACGAATTACTTAAGCTCAGAAGAGATTTCTGTACCTAGACACGATATCAACCCTCTCCACCATATAAGCTAATTGTCATGTTTGCAACACTTCTACTCATCCTTTTTTTTTTTTACTTATACAGGCGTGATTCTTAAAATCACAGGTATAATTTAATATCTAATTCACTGTACCTTAGGAATAATTTACACCTAAGGGGAATTTGGCTGATAAGTGCATCTACCCTGGGCACGATTCAAACCTGTGATAAGGTGATATGTATATGTGTGTGTTTGTGCGTTTATAATGCCTCTTATGTCCACGTAAAATTGCAATCCACCCCGGTCGACTGACCACTATTCAATAAATAGGTATTCATTGTTTAGACGAGAGATACAGAAAGTGGGTTAGTGGAGATGTGTGTAAATCGTTACTTCGTTGCTCGTGGCTCAGTACTATGATTCCCCAGTGCGAAAAATTCTGAAAAATTTTCATTCAAGAGAACAGTGGACTATAGCTTCCAACAATATAAGCATCAAAACAATTTTTCTATCTGGGATAAAAGCGACACCCTTCTCTCTCTCTCTCTCTCTCTCTCTCTCTCTCTCTCTCTCTCTCTCTCTCTCTCTCTCTCTCTCTCTCTCTGAATCCCCCCAAGTAATTCCTGGTAGAAGAGCAGTGGAACCCTCAGTTTCCGTTGAAAAATCTCAATTTCCACTGGGATTATTGTAAAATGAATTATTTTCCTTAGGATCACAGTAAAATCGTTTTATGTCATATGAAATAACTGTCTCAGTTGCCAAGTACATTCAGTTACATACAAGAGGAAAGAGTGGAACCATTGACCTCTTATTTGAAAAAGGGAATGAAATATTTAATTTTTAATACAAATTTAAGCAGCTGCGTCATGCTAGAGGCCATCAGCGGCATTTTTATAAAATCTGACTCCCAGACGTCACAGTTTTGTATCGTCATTATATATTATAGTCTTGAATTACGAAAGGTGGTGACTGTATTTTCACATTTTTAGGGGGGGGAGGCCTATGAGAATTTTCCTTCCCCTCAGCATTTAGCTTTACTCGATACATCCTTGTTTTTGACAATATAAAGAAACGGAATCTTGCCGCCGCATCCAGGTCGAGCATACAACTAATAAACTTAATAGGTGAGTCAAGTAAATCTGCTGCCAGTTCAATATGTATCGCCAAAATAAATGTTAAAATGTTTTGTAAAGAACCGATCTTGTATTTAGAAACCTTTACTGAAAACAGAAGGCGAATCAAGACATACCGTGAATTTTTAGCTTTCATTCGTAATTATGAGTTGTGCAGAGGTTTTCGTTGCCGTCCTGCGGAGGCAGAAACAGCTGAAGTTTCAAATCCTTCCAAGTTAATTACATTCTCTCATACTGTTTAATCACAGAAGCTGGGAAAAGTATGGTACTTGCAATGAGTAGCTCCATAAGAGGAAATGAAGACTTAGTGGAAGCTTAAAATGGTGAGGTAACAACGAGAAATAGCTGCAGATTTAACCGTATTTTTTTTCTTTTTAAATTGTAATCACCTCTTGCCCATGTAACTTGCTATCACACATTTTTTTTTCATAGTCATCGTAAAGCCAGGAGGGTGCCCACTTGCTTGCCTTACATGTCTCAGCCACACCAGAATCAATCCCACAGTGCTGCGCTTGTGTGTCAACGGCCTGGCGCGATCTCTTTTGTTTCATCACGATCCACAGCATCCAGTTTTCCATATTTAGATCTGTGTACTGTCGTATTTCATCTCTTTTGTGCTACATCCACGGTCATAACAACACATAGGTTTGTTAATTGTTTCTTTTTTTTCTTATTCCAGCTGGAGTACAGGGTATGGGGTTGCATACCCCATAGTGAATGAATTCATATTACAGTACTGTGTAGGGGGTTACTGCCGCCAGTACACCTCAATGTACTGTAAACATTGATAATGGGTGTTTGTAGCATTTCTTCGGTCCTTAGCAGCACACTTTTTCTTAGTCTTGTATTTTACTTCCATTCATCTTCATTTATTCCTTGTTGCTGTCCAACCTCATTTAACCATTACTTCTTAGAACAACTGTGGTTTTCTTCCCCTTTCACCTTTGGATCGTTGCACCTCTTCTCATTTTTATAACCTAAATTTCACAAGTCCTTCATTCATCACACCACAGTGAGCGGTGCGCTCTTGTTTTTTCTCAAAACTTGACTGAAGTTAAGCGTGTTATTTCTCTTCGCTACAAGGGATATACGACACTCATTCGCCATTTAGAGGGCATATTCTCATACCAACGGGTCCTCAATCCTTCATTAAGCTCAAGCCATTAAACAGACTATTTGTAGCCCAATATTTAAGAAAGACCACGTCAGGTGTGCGGGCAATATGATTGTGTAGGGGGGGTTTGCTTTCTGTCACCGTAAAACGAAATTCATGTTGTTTGAAGCATTGCTGGAGCGTTTATGCGGTTTTATTATGTACTCGAGAGACCATGAGACGACTCAGTGTCATCCTTAATGTTATTCTCATAAAACAACAGACAAATTAATTTTTTTCACAATTTTGCTACCGAGTTGTTCATAGCTAACCATCATTTGCCAATCTCTCTCTCTCTCTCTCTCTCTCTCTCTCTCTCTCTCTCTCTCTCTCTCTCTCTCTCTCTGTCTCATTCTCAGATAAGAAGAGGTAGAAACCCACTAACCCAAAACGACTCACTAATGTGGTAAGAGAGTGGAAGTTGTTGGAAAGATGGGAAATGGGAGATTTTTGCAGTAATGGCGGTGTTCCTTGATGTTTTTCTGGCTCCTCCCGTTCAATTATTGTTAATGGTTTTGTGAGCAATACCCTCTGCGAGGTTTTCATAGTTGGTTTAACTTCGGTTGTTGAGTGGATATCGTAGCTTTCTAATATTTGTAACTACTAATATTCTTGCTTTTGTTTCCATCTTCTGATTATTTCTGATGGAAGTCGTTTGCTGCTTGGTGCGCTTACGCTCGTTCTCTTTGCTTGTGCCTCTTGATGGCCCTGATTTGAAAGACATCGCCGATATTCATCAAGATTATTATGCCTTCTGCCATGCCGATGCTCTCCTTTTTGAATAACTAGAACCATTATAGTATCATTAGGATCTTGGTTACTGTTATTACAACCCGCTACTGTCTCCGTAACGTAATAGAAATGAAAATGTGTAACGATTTATCTACTTGTAATAAAGAGGGCACTTATAATGTAAAAACGCTATTGAATTTTTCACTTTTGTAAATCTAAAGTGTTTTAATTTCCATCAATTCACACTTCGTTGAGAAGAATTTTACAACCTGTCCCGGTATTACCGCTTATTACCATCGCAATTACGATCAAGTTTTAGGTACACACACACACTATATATATATATATATATACATATATAGTATATATATATATATATATATATATATATATATATACGTATATGTATGTATATGTATAATCGCATCTGTGTGCGTATTTGTGTGAGCATAAGTATGTGTATTGGTCAAGTGATACTAGTTTTTTCCCAATTACGATAAAAGTGGTTTATATCCTTTTATTGAGAAATACACGATACCTTCATTGATCTAAGCTATACATGATGTGCCTGGCTGTTGTTTAAATGTGGCGGGTAGCTGCCGAGTGGAGACGGTCATGGAGCTTGGAAACTAAACCCAAAATAATGAAAAACGACAGGCGTCTAACACTCAACTGCCACTTACTCTAAGGGTGACAGATATATATAATATATATATATATATATATATATATATATATATATATATATAATATATATATATATATACAGTGGGACCCACCCCCCGTTTATTCGCATTCTCCAGATTCGCGCTCACACATTCGTGGATTTCTCTCGGGAATGTTTCCCTGCATTATTCGCGGAAAATTCACGCATTCGCGGTATTTTTCTATGATAAATATCCACAAATTCCTGTTTTTTGATGAATTTCATCATAAAATGCACTTTTTGTAATAAAACTATTTAAAAAAACCATGTAGGAAAATTTTTAGTGGGTTTTACTTGAGTTGTAACTAACAAAATAAGCTGTTTTTTAGCATTTTTATAGGGGTTCCAAACATTCGCGGATTTTAACTACTTCAACGGGGGGGTCTGGTACGCATCCCGCGCGAATACGAGGGGAACACTGTGTATATATATATATATATATATATATATATACATATATATATATATATACTATATATATATATATATATATATATATATATATATATATATATATATATATATATATATATATATATATATATGTATATATATATCCTCGAAAATTGGTGATGCGTAGCTCATTATTGATGGTCCTCCCTCCCACGCTTTGTTCAGCACTTTGATCGGAAGCTTTTAAGCGTTCCAACGGCGTCATATCGCTGGAGAGTGTTTTGTCAAAGGGCCTCCCCTCTCGGAGCTCCATCCCTGAAAAGTCTTGATACACAAACAAGCTTATCGTCCCTTTCCACATCCATTTGGGTTCGAAGACGTGCCTGAAGAAGGCGCCTTTATTGGGCTGGGAAGCTGAAAGACGTGCTTGTTTGGTAGTCACAACATTAAAAGCCTTGTTAAAACAACCAGCGGAGTTTGCCACCCCTCCGCCTCTACCCTCGATTTTTCCTTGCTTCCTTCGCCCTCAAATTTATATGACAGCCTTGTTATTTCGCAATAAATTGAATCAATAAACAACTCTAGGCTCATTAAGATGACCTCCAGACTCCCTTCGGGAACCTGATACATCTCAGACACAGATATAATAGGTCGCTTGTTTTGTTATTTTGTCGTGCAACATTGTTATTATTCGCGTCGCTTTTTATAATCATAATAACGAGAGAGCTGGGATGACGCATCTGTAGGTTCTGACGTTGCTTCATGTACAGTGCTCTTCTGAAGTAGAGGAATAATTTGTCTGTTTATGAACTCTATTAAAGTTTTTAATGAATAGCATATTCTCTTTCTCGCCAATCATGTATAGTTTCACAATAGAAAACGAGAATAAATTCAACCAAAGAACCCACGAATTAAAAACAGACGTCTGATCTCACTGATTTCAAATTTATGTAGTATATGTTTTGTTTCGGTATTCGTGGCAGGCAAGAGAAGAGTTTGCAATAAAATGTAGACCAACATACGTACTAGACCTATCTCGCAAATAACGAAGAGGAATGGGGCAGTCGTATTTTAAAGCGGCATCCGTCATAATCGCGGGAAAAAAGGGCATTGGGAATTGGGCCAATTTTACCTGAAGCTAAAGTGCGGTTGTTGCATATCCTTTTCTATTAATCTCAGTTAGTGCCCGAGGAAGCAAATGAAATTCTATTGGAACAAAGATTGAATCTACTTCGTGACTTTTTTACCTTCAGATAATTAAGTTTTATTCATTTCCACTTGGTTTTTATAAGTCAGTTTTGTCTTTCGACTGTACCCTAAGGTGCTTGTCTTTTTTCTGTTATGGGCCATATTCTTACATTTCTATCTACTTTATTCCTTTCTTTTATTATCCATCTCCTAATTGCTGATTTGGTATCTTGTTAATATTATCCCCTCTTCAACATTATTCATACAAAGATTTCTACTGCATTTCCTTTACAGTGTTCTTTTATTTTCTTTGATATTGACTGTAATGGGTGGGATAACGATATTTATATGTATATATATATATATATTATATATATATATATATATATATATATATATATTCTCTGAATTCTGAAGTAATAACATATCTTGTTGGTTTGTATAGTATAGTATATGCAAGCGCTTGCAGGGGACAACGGTAGGCCATCTTACGGTCATGCAACTTCACCCCTTTTATTAAAACAACCCAATATTATTTCTTTTAGGTGCCGCATATGATACATTTGTTTAATAAACATGGTAATCATCATACATTTATGTTGAAATTATTTGTATTCTAATTCATATTTGATGAATCATAATAGGGATCTATTATGCTCATGGATGAAAAAATAAATTGAGATATTTATTCATATTTATTTATTGGACATCTTACAAAAATCATAGATACACTTAAGATCAACCGCAAGATCGCATGTAAATATAGTATAGAGTACTACTTAAAATATGTAGCCGGATATTCTGACCAAAACGGCACCCTTATAGTAAACCCTCCCCTATAAAATCTACACATATGGTCCAGCTTTTGTTTGAACCCAAATTTTTCGTTGTAGAAGGTAAGAGGCATATTTGGAATCCTCGTGAAAATGTTTTTATTTTTTCTTTACAACTAATATTAAATATGATAGCATTACCTGATATCCGGCCGGATTTTTTTATCAAAACGGTACTTATGAATCTGAGTTTTTTTATTAGATAGTTACCGTATTTATAAAATTGTAGGGAAGTACAATGTCACCTTTTAGCAATAGCCTGTTAAACTAACTGCAGTTCCAAGCACTTTTAAAGTATTCTTAGTTATTGTTTGGTAGCGACAATTTGCAACGATGGTTTGCTTGTTAATGGCTTTGATCATTGTTTTGTGAAGCTCTCTTGTTTGTGTTTCTATTTATTTATTTTACTTTGTACCCCCGAAGAAGTGCACGCAACACCAAAAAAACCGCGTAGTACCTGGACTTTCATTTTTCGCGTTTAATGTGGCTATCTACGTACATTAAGCTGTATATATATATAATATATATATATATATAATATATAATATATATATATATATATATATATATATATATATTATATATATATGGATGCGTTGTAGTTTTTCTGTTAGGGTTAAATCTATGTTTAGGTTTGTGACCGTGTGATATCCGATAATCCTGGATTATCTCTGATTTTTACCCTTTTGACAATTAACCATCTGGTATTCTTGATCTTGTTGTTTACCTGATAACTTTCTTTCCAACTGTATTTCATTCGTTCCTTGACAATGTCTTTGTAAAGACGAAAGTGTTTGGATTTTTTCCTATCATTTTCCTGTGGTATTCGCTTATTTAATGAAGTCACGTGCATATATGTGTGTGTGGTCAAGTGGGATGGTTGGTAATGTGTATGGACAGAGAGAGAGAGAGAGAGAGAGAGAGAGAGAGAGAGAGAGGGGTGATAGCCCCCGGCGGGAAGACGCAACAGATCTTTCCACGTTCTTTCATAATGCAGTTCGCGAGTCTTGTTGCCCACAGGGGATTAGAAGAGGCATGCCGGAGGAAGCAGAGGCCTTTTCCAGGTCCCTAAATTGCAAGATCTTACAAGAGATGAGAGTGTGGCCTGGGCTTTAGCAAGTGGGAAAGGAAGTGGTCCTGCAGTCAATAAAGTTTTCACTCACGTGTGCTTCCAACTCTCTCTCTCTCTCTCTCTCTCTCTCTCTCTCTCTCTCTCTCTCTCTCTCTCTCTCTGTCTCTGTCTCTGTCTCTCTCTCTCGTGTAGTTACGACTTTTGTTTGGTTACTTTCTTCATGCGCATATAGCCCTCTTTTTATGGATGACTCCTTTAGGTAAAAGGTGGAGCCACATCACTTATAGTCTTTGTTTCAAGTAAAAAAAATAAAATCACATGACTAAACATTACATGTAAGGGAACTGTTTCTTGTTGAAATATAGTTTTCACAAGTCGCGACCTTTCTGTTAAAGGGAAAATTTATTCTTGGGAATCATTCCTTACACATGGATTATTTCCAGATGGCCTTTAGGATAAGAATACGAGTATAGAAATTCCAATAAATGTAAGTTCAGAATTAAACTACGAAATGGTTATCATATTGTTGTGCCGTATGGAAAGCAAGCATGGTGCTGAAAGTTCAGAAATGTGGCTACAAGTCCTAAAACCATTTGGAAGAGCTGGAGTCTCCCACATTCGTCACTTTGGGGAGCTGAAGAAATAGAATCATAATCTTCACTCATCTTATCTTCAAAGGAAGTTGGTAAAAAATTCCTAAGTGCAAGTTTGCAAGTTAACGAGCGTAGTGGTGGTTCTCGGTTACGTATAGGTTGGTGAGTTATTATTGTTATTAAATGTAGACAGTAAAGAGTCACTGATGTATGTTTGCCAAGAACATTGACAAAGAATGTCGCCATGCCTTTGGTTCATGAAATCATCATCTTTGGTTTCAAGTAAGGGTCTTTAATTGGTTCAAGAAGAGACAATTTCGAATATTATTCCTAGCATGGGCAGTTCCCTTCTTTGTCTAAGTGACTCGTCGAAGCAACAAATAGATGCAAGTACTTTAATAAATGTCAGACTTTTGTTAGAAGAGCCTTCTGCTCTGTACTTTGGGTGCCTTGTCTGCATTCCGAGGAGTGTTTTCCAAGCAGATGGATTCTGAACAGATACTGGCATTTTAAAATGAAAATAAAGATTGATTGGGTTCAGAAGATTTGAGACACTGACGAAGTCTATTACCGCTTACTTGATTTTAATAATGTTGACTGAAGTGCCATTATATATATTAGGAATAACAGTTTTCTCTTTTAAGGACCACTTTTATTTTATCCTTATGAAGGAAAGGTATTTTCGTTTGACAGCACAGTGTGCATTTTTGTCATGAAAGACAATTGCTTCAGCTCACATTTTCTATAAAATGAAAAAAAAAAATCCTGTGATTTCCATATTGTGGAGCTGGCAACTTATCATCCCTTAACATCGTCATTGTAGCTTTTGTCGTCGTTCTCGAATCTTTATTATAAGAAAGAACTAATTGTTCTTAGCTGTTTATATTTTTTTCCGCTTTTGATGTTGGATGTCCACTTCTGCTTCATATTAATTACTTTCTATGCAAGTTCTTTTCTCGTAAAAGTAAGCGAATTCACTGTATATTTTGGAGTTTCCCCACACTCATATGACTAGGTTGCATATAGTACAAGAGAGTGGAGCCCAAGAATTCTTAGGAAATTTGCGATTACTATTTTGATGTAAATTTTTTTAGTAGTATTTGGTGTAGCTGTGGCAGAAATGAACGAACTTCGCTTTCTCTCTCTTGCATACACATAATCAAGCAAAAAATATATAATGCTTTTTTTCTGTGAATTATGCGTGGGTTAGTCAAGTCATGACTCTTGAAAAATCACTGATGCTAATAGGTAAGAGGGCTTAACGTTTGATGCAAGTGAATGCAAATGAGGAATCGTTCATTGATATTTGGACAACCTTTTGATGTTTAGAAAATATATACAAAGTGAAGTCAACCCTAAAGATTGGGTGTTCAAGGAATACACGCCTGAATGTTATGATTTTTATACTTGATGACTCTTGCCTGAATCGTTTTCAAAGGATTTTAGAACTGTGTGCATGTGGAAATTGATTGTAAAATTTATCGTAGTATTTTGTATAGGAATTTTTTACTTCCATGGTCTTTCGGGAATTAATCATTCGAAATTTTCATCTTTATAGAATGCCGCTTCCGACGGGTATAGAGTGGAAACCCAATCCTCAAGAGTAGTCCAATTTTATAAATGTTTATGGCAGTATAACCTATCTATATTTAAGTATTATTGTAAAAGTACTGCAATATGTAACACTGTAGCTGTATATTTTATTAAAAGGCAAATGTTATATATCCAAATTTTTCAAATAATTTAAAGAAAAAAATTGGCCGTATAAATCAGTGTTCATTGTCATAAGTCCAGCTACAAATTTGTGGGTTTCAACACTAATAAGGAAAAAGGACTTTCCTTGTGGCATATGTAATAAGAAGGTTCAGGTTCCTTGCAGTGCAACTAACTATAAAGCAGAATTGCGGAACATACGAATAGGCTCTTTTAAACAATATAATATCATAGGAAAGAGGCCCATCGCCCCCCCCCCCCCTCTCTCCTCTCTCTCTCTCTCTTTATACTTTTTCTACGTTTATTAAAGCATAAGAAAAATAAATATGCCTTGCCCCATTTTCTGTGTTTGCGTCCTATTTTAAAAGTGATTGTAAAGAAGCTTTTTGGCAGTGTTAATCTTTCATAATTGTTAAAGTGCGCCTGAGCACTTTTGCGAGGCTATTCAGAAAGGATCCGCGGTATATGACGTGAGGAATCCGTTTTGCGATGCCCTGGAATTTTATTTTTCTTTTTATTTTACGGCTTTGACATGACAGCCTTCACAGAAAAAAATTAATAAACGCAAGAGAATCGCGTAAAACTTTTTTTTCTTCTTTAGCTACCTTTTTTATGACTGTTTACTTGCCTTTATGTCTGTCTCTCCTTTTGGATTCACGCGAGCGAACCTTTTAAAGAGACAAGAATTCCGACTTTACGGGAAATGAAATCCGTTTTGAAAAGGACGTGTTGCGTGCGTTTTATGGCTTTATTTATATTTTGCATGTCAAGTGGTGAGACTAGGATAAGGGGATAAAGCAGCTTCTGAGGGGAAAAAAATCTCTAACCAGGCTTCGTTTGTGTCGTTTGCGTTTTGGGGAAGATGAGAAGGGAAGAAATTAGAATCTGGTGTTGGGACGGAAGAACGAAGTTAGCATATAAGTACATTTACCTAGAGAAAAGGAAGCTAAGCTGCTGTTCTTTCGACACTTTAAATGTGTATCCCCTTGTGTGTTGTTATCAAATTGAATGCAGTCATTAGGTTTGGGTGCTTCATCGCGCATGCGCATATATATACAAGAGAGGAAAAATGCAATAAGAAAAAATCCTTGATTCATTATACTGGTTTAATGTTAGGATGTATTTGATTGTAATTATTCGTTCGGAATGTACTTGCTAGTAGTATTATTGAAGTCGATGCTCACAATTTCAAGGAAATATGTCTTCATATTACTGGTGACTTATATATATGTTAAATCTGCTTTTTAAATATTACCTTGCTTTATGTTTATCATATACAGACTTTCTTTACTGTAAAAACTTGTTAAACAGGTTAATGGTATTTATTTCTTATTGTAAAAATTCGTCTTATTACTATAGTACGTCTCGATTCGTTCAGGAACTGCTTAGACGGAAAGAGATATGGTTTTTCGTGGGATTAAGTTAATACAACTAATATTGAAATAAGAAACCAAAAGAAGTTATTGTTTATATTATTCTTGTCAGTGGACACACTTGTGCTCTTTATATATAAAAACAAAATTAAACTTTTTGAATTACCGCACTAAAGGAAAATAGACCAAATTTCTTTGTTTCTGACACAGAAGCCATAACTGCTGTGCGCATTTTCAAGGACTTGAAGGTTGGTTTTATTCCTTTACTGACAAACCGACGTGTATATTACTCGAACATTTGTGTTTTAAAATAGGTTAGTATTATTCAGGTTATTCTATGTTCAAAGAACTTTATTTTTAGTTCAGGTTTGAAAACAGTCTGCATCTTCCTCTCCCCTCGGCCGTTTCTTTGGTCTTAAATGGCGATTTCCGTTGTAATATTTAAGCCTTTGTTTCACTTTTCCCCTTCGATGCTTCTTTATATTCTCATCTCTTCTTTCTTCATACTTCCATTGACTGCATGTCGACGGATCTTTTAAGTGGCCCCGTTATACCCTTGTACTAATCCTCCCCCCTACGCACACACGCCATCCCCGCTTCACTGGCGATGTTGATCTCCGAAAACCTCTTATTTTTTCCATATACCCCTCCCCCCTTCGCCTCCCCTTCTTTCTTATTCTGGCTCTCTCATATCCACTTGAGAGATCGTCATTGGACTAGTACTTGTACCCCCCTCCCACCGTCTCTCCTCTCTCTCTCTCTCTCCCCTCCCTTTTCTTTTATGTGTCGTCTCTTCTCATCTATTCCCTGTTTCCCCTGAAGTGCTCCCTCAGCTCCCTTAATCCCCAGTTCTCTTTCCCACATCTTGTTCGTATCCCTCCCTATCAACCTCCATGGGTTCTTTATCTCGCTTCCCGATTCCTTGCCATGTCACGGTTTTTTCTCTCTCTCTCTCCCGCTCTCTCTCTCCCTCTTCCCTTCCGCTTCTTAGATATATGTATATATCTAAAAACTCACAATAACGTGATTAGGCAATTTTCAAGTAATAGAAGTCCACACTTAGGTAAGCTTTGTATTAAAAAAAACATTATAAGACGGGAGCTTTTTCATCTACTTGAACAGTAGACGTCATCAGCCGTACTGATTTCTCCTTTTAAAAGGTACAAATACATGAAGTCACAAAGGACAGGAAAGACGCTGGAACCGTCTCAAAGGGAGCAAACAACAAAAGCAAACATGTAACTCCGTCGTTAATCTGTTGTCTGGCCAAAAGACGAGCCGATCGCTGTGGTTGAACTGCTTCATCTCTGTTGTTCGGCTCTTCCCTCGCCCATACCATCCGCATCGCCATCGGCACCTGCGCTGGGGACGATTCCTTCCAATGCTTGGGCGGAGAAAGAGTGACAACCTGGTCAGTAGGAGTGGTGCAAACAACGTCTATTCTAAAATTTATAGTTTTAAGAATCAAATAATTTGAAAATGCATCCTCTTGGGTAAATGATTTGTTAGACTCAAACACGTTTAAAATATTAATGAGATACAAAGACCCACAGTTCATAATGCATGCATACACACACACATACATGCACAGACACACACACACACACACATATATATATATATTATATATATATAATATATATATATATATATATATATATATATATTTTGTTTGGCCCTGCCTTCCCCCACCGGTCGACACAGCTTTAAATGAGTACATATTAAAGAAAGGCTGCCAATCTTTCTCGAAGAAAAAAAAACCCTGCTAATGGTTCATGTGCCGTGCATTGCAGTTTGCATGAGCAACATTTGTGTTGATATTTCGGTTTGATTAATTCTAACTATTAAACTGAGAATCCTTGACATTTGGAGCAATTTGAAATAAGACTACAGGCCTTAAATAATAGTAGTGGCGCACACTCACACAGACTTGGTTATGGTTTTCAATGCTTTTTGTCGATATCTTTTTGATTTATGAAACTATTTTATAAATGGGAATGGTAACGTAGCAATGTGAGCGCAACTAGTCATTTACAGTGGAAGCCAGGTTGAAGAATGCATATATGTTTTCTTTCACATTGAAGAATATTTTTAAAAGATGACGAGAAATACAGATTAACCTGTAAAAAATCATTTCAAAAGAGACAAAAACCGCTGTCATGTTCACCTAATCCTGTGTTCTTACTTAATGTGCGTGAATTAGCTACATATCATAATGTATAACCACATTCTTAAATCTATTATATTGAATGCATCCCCGCTCGTTTTAACTCTACCTCTGTTCATATTCTCTTCTTTTCATCTGACTTTCCACCCTCTGTTAACAACCGTTTCATATTTTCATTAGTCTGCGCAGCTTTGTCACAGTAACAGATCAACACTGTCATCTACAAACCCCTGCAACATCACCTCTATTTTTGACACTTGTCACACAAGTTTGTGCTTGTGTATGTATGCACCCACAAGGTGTGTGTGAGTGATATTATCGAATGTATATATATATATATATATATATATATACACACATATATATATATATATATATATATATATATATATATATATATATATATATATATATATATATATATAATGTAATCTTACTATCATACTTCTCCCTTTATAGGGAGCAGCTCCCGGCGTTACCCTTATTATTTGGTAGAGGTAAAGAATATATAGAAATCGTCATAAGTAGGACCGGATTGGACGTGTATTGTAGGTAAATAGGTCACCAAAACGATGTTTAGAGATGGACTAGACATTGAGAAAAGAAATAAAAAGAATTGTATTGTGTGAACGAAAGAAAGCGGTACGTAAATATATTATGAGAAATAAAAGTCCATATTGTTAATACGACGTACCTGCTTTTGAGCAGGACGATGAATACAACGGTAACGGTTGATAGGATTATGTGTGAACGTATTTATTGATTACTTAGGAGTTTCATTTAATGCAAAGAGAAGATAGACAGAGGCGGGTTCATTTGGATTTGGTAGTTAGAAATGAGGGCACGTGATTGGTGCTCTGTTGAGCAGGTATTGGTCCCGGTATACCCAAAGGAGTCTCGACTCTCGGGATTATTTGAAATGTCTTGATTTATATGTAAATAACCAAATCTTCCTTCATCGTTTGTATTGATGGATTCGTCGCCGTAGACTCTCCGAAGAAGAAATTGGGAGCCAGCGTATTTATCTAGTTTTATTTCATTTGTTCTTATAAATAAGTAGCTTATATGTTTAGATATAATCGGTTGTTTTATGAAGTCCGTTAATGAAAAATTTAATTTAATTAGTTGTAATCTAAAGTTAGTTAGACATTTCCTTATTTTTGTGATGACGTTTTCCCCCTAGGTGTTCAGGTAGTACTACAGATATTTCTCACAGAGAGAAAATATATTTTCATAATAATTCACCAGCATTTAAAATGGCTCAATATTTATTTCGTTCGGTAATGCATCAAGTAGAGTATTTTTATGTTGTGATATATGTTTTGTTTTATCAACTTAGAGGACTGGTTAAAAGTAAAGTTCGAGTAATGGACCTTTTATGTAATGTGACGGAATTTTATTAATCGGCTCTTTGGATTGCGACAGATTTAATGTAAATGATATTGAGTTGTGATAGACTATTGTCATTAGAGTTCGTAATGACTGGACTTAATGGTATTAAACAGTTTTTGATTCGTAGCGTAATTGTTTGATGTGATTGTCCCTTTGATCGGATATACATTTTCTAACGCTTCACAATATTCTCATTTGCCTTTGTTAATCATATGTAGGCTGCTTTGTATACCTAAGTTGACCGTGGCTATTTCAGCTCATCTTCGTAGAATTGTTGCTTCATGGAATTTTGTGCATTTTCTAAGTGAAAATTTAGACATTGTTGCAGATACAGACTGCAAAATGTTTGATACTGTTAAGGCTATTTCATTTTTGTTTGATTCACCTTAAATGATCTTTGGCAATATTTTCCAGGTGGCAAGAAATTGAAAACACCATTTTGACATTTTAAAGATTACAAACATCCTGGAATTGTTAAATTGCCAGCTTATCCCAAAGCAGTCAGTTCATTTATTCCGAAACAGATAGGAAGTCAAGATTCCGACATTTAATGCAGGCAAGGATTGTCGAATAGTATGGGATGTGTAGCTGTGCATGTTCAAGCATGTTTGTGACTATTTTGTATTAGTGTTTGCTTGTTTGTTTGTTTACTTTATTACACGTCCATCCGTCATGCCGCTTATTCCATGAATGGAATGTTCGATAAATTCCTCCGGAAGTTCTTAGTGATCGCCTGGTTCAAGTATATTCATTGTTTGTTTATAGTTCGTATAAAGGTTAGGAAATATTTTGTAATTCATGTTTTATTCGAACGGAATTTTTTGGGGAAACTACATTTTACTTACAACCATTTCATCCATTGGGAACGTGATGGGCTTTTCGTCTGAATTTCATGTAAAGCTGCTTTTGAATGGACTCTGTTAGCAGTCATAGCGCCGCTCTTTGCCTTTTATTTAAAACAGTTTCGCGCCGAGCAACAACACCACTTAGCGTACCTCTGCGTCGCATAATAATGGAAGGCGGCGTAATGGCGTTGTGAGCATTTGTTTTGGTTAAAAACTATCTTCGTTTTGACAAGAAGAATGTTAAAACTGGAATTGCCGAGAATAACCCACAGAGAGACTTGTATTTGAGTTCCGAGGCGGCCGAGTTTTGATCCTGTTAGAGGGAAACAAAGTTTTGATTCAAGTAGTAAATGTTTACTGCCTTCTGTGATCTTGTGGATAATGGGTTCTGATATACTTGGGTTTCTTTCCCTTTGCGTTTCCAAATTATTTCGATTTTTCCACTTTCTCAAATTTAAAACATATCTCAGGGGTATGGAGATCATCTTTTTAATTTTGTGTATATGTACGTATGTGTGAATTCAGTAATTTAGCGAAAAAGAAAACTGTCTTCTAGAAAATGGTTTTGTTACCCGTTCATTACAGTGAAAGGGGCCTTCATAAAATTCGTCGTCATCGGGAGTTGAGTGCGTTTGATGGCAGCTGTTTCCGTAATTAATTTCGAGAACGGTCCTTAAGGACGAGGCCTCTCCTTTATTGTTACCCATAGACAAACGATCCATGTATGACCAAGGGTCACGTTGTCTTTCCTTCTTCTGCGGAGGGAGGAAAGAAAGATCTCCCACATTTATATCTCTATAAGACGAAGAAATACGTCACACATTTCACCCATGACCTGTTGAAGGACGATTTCCTACCCTCGCATCCCTCCTCCACAAAGAGAATCGTGAGGGGAAAATGGATTGGGAGGGGACATCGTAAGGGTCGCGTGTATGGTGGATAAAAAAAAAAAGAGGGGGGGGAATCATACTGTCACAGACATCGCCTTCTTTTGTGTTTTTGTCATTAAGGGGAAGGAGTTATTAGCAATGTCAGAAGTTGAGAGGCTTGCTTGATTGGTCGTAGTTGAATGTAGCTTTGTATACCTCCGGTTTCTTTACCTTGACTAGGGTGTTGGGGTTCAAAATGATCGGTTGAGACGGTTTTTAAAAAATGTAGCATGTCATAATTGAGTTTACTCCTTTGATTCTGTGGTACGACAGCATACGGGTCGAGACACAGCTGCATTGCATTTCTAACTTTTTTGCTCTACGAGATTAAAAGAACTATTTAGGCCCAAGTATTCATTGCTCTTTGCTGTAGCAGCATTGTAAGTGCGTCCATGTTCGAAGGTCCTTGGGGGGATGGCATTTAAGTGTTCTTTAATTAACTAAAGGTTTAGAGGGGGTTTTAGAAGCTTCACTCTCTTCACAGCAAACGTTAAAGAAGTTTGATTAGCTTGTCCAGTCCTGTCGGCGAGAGTTTCTTTATAAGAGAGAGAGAGAGAGAGAGAGAGAGAGAGAGAGAGAGAGAGAGAGAGAGAGACTCACATGTTCATGATAATCGCGCCTGCGCGCAATCTTTATTCAACGAGACAAAGAAACCCACGCCGACAGGGCTGGACGTTTGTTGTGAAGAGCGAGAAGATTCTGAAATTCCCCTCTAAACCCTTAATTAATTAAAGAACACTAAATGCTATCCCATCAAGGACCTTCTAACCTTGACGCACTTACAATGCTGCTACAGCAAAGAGCGATGAACACTTGGTCCTAAATAGTTCTTTTAATCTCGTAGAGCAAACAAGTAGAAAATGCAATGCAGCTCTTTCTCGACCTGTATGCTTTCGCACCATAGAATCAAAGGAGTAATCTCAAGTATGCCTGCTCCATCTCTTAAAACTCCCTCAACCAATCATTTTCAACACCAACACTTTAGTCAGAGAAACGAAAACCCTAGGTATACAAACCATATGTGTGTGTTTGTGTTTATTATATATACTATATATATGTGTGTGTGTGTGTATTATATGTGTGTATGTGTATATATACATAAATATGCATATATATGCATAAATATATAGGCATATGTTTATGTAAATAGTATAAATACATAAACTTATATCTATATATTAAGTTGGCACATGAATACATATATTTTACAATAAGACTGAAAACAGGGATTTCACAAAATCTTTGACATTCTCAGGGAATACGTGAAATCACCAGTTCACTTAGGGACATTTGATCCCCGTGGGGCTTGTACCAAACACGGCGACACAGTGATTCATCTACATGGTTTTGCCGTGTTCGTCGCTTCTTGGGCTGCTCCTGATAACATTCCGATAAGTAGATTGAAATGACGTTTGACAGATGCTTCGTGAACAGAAATCTATGTAATACAGCCAACTCTCCTACATCAGCTCTTACCGTTTCTCCGCAGTACCTCTCAAATAGTTCAGGAACGATATCAGTGCACAAAATTACATAAAATCCTTCTAATAAAGTATGAGTGTATTCCAAGAATTCCAGAAGTAATTTCATAATCCCGGAAAATCTGGGCGCAGTATTACCGTCATTAGTTGCCTCATTTCTGCAAGGCTTGGGGACATCTGTAATTAATCCAGGTGTATCCGATTTGTTGCTGGATGAATTTCTTGCGATCTCGTCCCTTCTTTTTTTTCTCTGGTCCTCGCTTGCCACTTTTCTGTTGGAAGTTTGTAAGAAATGTGCAAACAGCATTCCATGCATCTAATCCAGGTATGAAGGGTTGAAATCATGTATTGTTGACCTTCTGATGGCAATGGACGACTGAAAACTTCATCTGTGTCATTCATCTACTTGGGTATTACACCAGAAAGACTGTAGCGTTAACTTGATTACAATATTTAGTGATAAAGTTGTATAAACTTTACCATCAATCATGAATCAATGTCGGCTTGATGTCATGAGATATACAGCACTGTTTTTGGTGACCATAGTGTGTAATGCTTTACTACTTGAATCAATATAGTTTTCCTCTTCCTTGACAACTTTGCTGTCTTCAACATATTTGAACCTTAGAGGTTGGCATTTAATGTTGAAGAAAGTTTAGGAATCCTCCAGATGACTGGTACTTTTTTAGGTGTCATAACCAACAGTTCATGAAAAGACTATTTTAAGCAACAAGGTCACGTTCTTTTAACTTTTTATGAGGTTGTTTAGAAAGAATTCGACCAGTTGCTCCACCAAGCCCTACGTTATAGCTATATACATACGTATTCAAGAGTAAATTTCATTCTCCATGGAAGTACTTGCTTGCTTTTAAAATTATTAGGATAGTATCCAGAGTCATGGAAGTTTATCTCAACTGGAAAGTTTTACATTTTCCATTAGCTAACTGGGGAAGGGAAACATTTATCTCTGACTTGCCGAATGTGATTACAGTATAAGATTGGTAACATTTATTTCATTTTTCCTGTGCTTTGGTTCATAAATGTCGATAAGACGACATCGAAAGAATCAATCGAATAACAAGGCCAAAATCTCACCAGGGGAATAAGTTGCAGCTGAATTGAAGTTGTACCTGAACTCGAAATGTTGCTAAGTGCTTTGGAAAACTTGGAATAGCCAGCCCTATTTAGACAGCAGAAGCTGAAAAACAGTCTACAAGTTGACAACGTTGTAAGAACAAAAGTTTTTATTCGTTTTGTTTCCAATGAGGCATGTTCAAAACTTTTCATGGTGGAGTCTGCCCTTCCTTTTCAGGAGCAATCTTCTTGAGGCCTATGAATAGTTAATTGGGGCTAATCAGAGTATTTGACAAGGAGTGTATTTTTTCGATGCACAAAAGCCCACTTGGCTTTAAACGCTTTAAGGAAATTTACAACAATTTCATTTGCAGTTTCAACAGGCAATTATTTATTTTTTATTTTTTAAAGGTATTTTTTTAGCTCTGTGGTCACTAAGACTATCAAGCTTCCCGTTGTCAACTCCGTATGATAGGTAATCACATGAATTTTGATTATTGATAGTAATTATTTTCTTAATTAGTCTCTTAGAAAGCATGAAAACAGCAGAGACTAATGACAGTAACGTACGTCTTTGCTTACTTTATGCAATATGGGTAAAAGTTTTTCATGATGTCCTCAGTATGTTATCTAATAGAATGATGTTTAATACTCCGACCATCACTGGTCAGCATTTGCTGTGCTGTGCAAAAATTTCTGCTCATATATAAAAAAGAAAATTAAATATGCTAAAAAAATTAAGTAGGGCATACCTAGAAAGAATAACTGTAAAAGAAAGATAGAAACGTATATTTATCCAATGGAAATCATATTCAGGTTTTTAATGAAGTTCCAAACCTATCTGATTATCACTTCACTCCAGTCAAAGTAAGTGAAATTTTAGCAATAGGTGGGAACAAGTTGCAAGAAAAGGTTTCTTTGCAGAATTATGTAGAGGGATACTTGGCTCTTACAAAAAAAAAAAAAAAAAAAAAAAATTGTAACCCCAACCCCGAGCATAAATTTTCACCGAGAACCCGTGAGGAACTATATTCTAACGTCTTATGATGGTACAGACATGATTGAAAGTACTAAACATACATTTTATTGTATTAGGGGACCAATTACAGGTATAAGAAGTTTTATATCACTGTAATGAAGTAAATATTGCAAATATTACCTTGTATGGGATTTCTAACACATCTTAATAGCTTCCCCGGACAAGGAAACATGCACTAATAGCATTTGTATTTATGCCTATCCTTATATAGAAGGCAAGACATGGCTAATTATAGCTTTTTCATGGGTTTCGATGAAAATCCATGATGGTCTCCTTATGCACGGGGCTGGAAGGTACTTTTTATTTATTTATTTATTTATTTGGAAGATTCCAGGACCCGCTAGGCATGATCCAGCAAAGAAACCTCTTGCAATTTGTTCCTTGGGATGGCCTATTTTGACTGGACTTCTTACTGCGTCCTACTTTCTATGGAATCGCAAATACTCCTGAAAAAAATCCGGTGCATTTGATGTGGGAAATGAAGTATATACGCCGAAACTGAAAACTCTTTTCAACTTGATCTGCTGACCAACTGATGAATCGTTTGAACCTAATATGAAGTACACACAATGTAGAACTATCTAGTAATGCAAAGACAATGTGGAAAAATTTAATTTCGTTTTTTTTTTCCTTTTTTCTTTTCTTTATTTCTTTTTTTTTCTTTTTTTGTCCACCCTCTAGCCCACTGTGAGTCTGTGAAAACAAAATGATCCTTGGCGTTTCATATGCTGTATAAATGAATAAGTGTCAGGGTAAAAGAATATTAGTGATTGAGATCTAACATATTTATTTACATTTTACCTGTCTGTCTACCTATATATATACTATGTATATATATACATTGTGTATATTATATAAATTATATAAATTATATTATTATTTTATATATATTATTATTTATATTATATTATATATTATCTATATACTGTTTTCAGATACATTCGGCATCCCTATTCCATCAATGCTTTCACTATCTCAATAACTCATATGTATATTATATATCTATATATATATATATATATAATATATATATATATATATATATACATATATACTATAGTTTCAGGTACATTCGGCATCCCTATTCCATCAATGGCTTTCACTATCTCATAACTCAATATTGTGATATAACAGGGGTTCTATCTAGCGCCAACAAGGTTTGTGGATCATGCCAAGCATAACTCACTGTTTAATCGTATGTAAACCTATTGTTGTGTTGATAATATGGATGCAAAGTAACAGCAAACATCAATTCGGGGTACTATTGCCAGTGACGCCGTTGGAGAAATCCGGAATTTAGAGAGAGAGAGAGAGAGAGAGAAAGAGAGAGAGAGAGACGAGAGAGAGAGAGAGAGATGAGGAGAGAGAGAGAGAGGGACCCTTCAAAATCCAAACGTTACATGTTTTCTTTGCCGTCTTTTTCGATGGTGAAAGGAATTATGTATATATTATTATATATATATATATATATATATATATAATATATATATATATATATATATATATGTGTGTGTGTGTGTGTGTGTGTGGTGTGTACATATTTAAACATTTATAAATAAATTATTAATTAATCACAACTGTAAAGCTCCCGAAATTTCTTTCATATTGTAACTTGAGTACAGGGTATGAAGTTGCACGCGTGGTCTCATCCATTTGGTCCTGTTATCATATCGTAAAGAAATGTGACCTTTACTTCATCCAAAAGGATAAAAAAACACTACTAAACGCTTGTGTGGACACCATGAGTCGTAATTAATAGTTTTCCATGCATGACGTCTCATAGGCATCAGTGTACGAGTACTACTAACACCTTGGTAGGAGTCAGTTCTCCAGTATGGTCTCCCTTTGGTCTAGAGCAATACTTGCCTGGAAAATCATGTATGTGAGTATGTGTTTATATATATACATTTATGTATAATATGTATATATGTGCATGTGCGTGCGCCTGCGCTTGCTTGCATGCATGTATGACATAATTATAAAAATCTTTTGTCTCTCGTCCTGAAAATAAATTATTATTTCACTGTTTAGTATTTACTGCTTTCACTTTTTTTTTGTTTATGTTTTTCCTTATATAGGTCTTGAATCCATGATATTTTGGTTAATGTGTAGTGTAGATGTAATACAAATAACAATAAATGTTATAGCGAATGTTATATATTTTCTCCTTGAATTTTTTCTAAAAATCTGTGTATAGGATACCTTGGTTTATCGTGGAAAAATAAACGCAAATTCATCAATAAAGAGTGACAGGCTGTTTCTCGTGTTCCACTCGGCTTTTTCTTTGTTCCGCATCTGTATCCACAAGGCAAACTCGATGGAAATGAAGCTGTTCTTATCGTCATTTGATTGGGATAAATAAGTGAGAAACAAATCTAACATTGAAATCCTTCAGATTAATGCATGAAAAGTATAACGAAGCGTAGACGGAGTCTGTCCTAGGTATGATGATCTCCCATAAGGGGCAAACTAACATAAATCCCAAGAAACCTGGGAGTCTTATTTTGACTTATAAAAGGGAAACGAAAACTTTCGACTGTAAGAAGTGACCCAAAGTTCTCATATTGACGCAACACCAATAAGTGAAGAGGGGAATTAGCCCTCTTAAAAAGTAATTTCCACCTCACAGTTTCCGAATGCCTATGATTTTCGGCTCCAGACTCGAATCACAAGTTTGAGGATCCAACTACATTCTTCGACCTCAGCGGCAACAATCTTTACACTACCGAAGAAGTGACAGAAAAGGTAGTTGTGTATGTCATGGTGACGTTGATGAGACCAATCGTAAATTATTGCTCTTCGATATGTTCTTTACAAACAGCTAACTATAGCTAAATAGAATCCTTTGAGGGCATATTACTGAATTCCACAAAAAAAAGACTATTAACTGTACAAGAATGAAGTCGATGGGACTAAGTAGCATCTTGAATAGGCAGAGCGTTTAAAATTTTTTTATATCCATTAAAGCAAAGAGGGCTTGTTTTCAGATCTTCCAACACACCCATTAAATCTGAAAGCTTGTGGCCCTCAGCCCCTCCACAATTCTAGAATTCATGGTCTCTACCCTATGAAAATGCTTCCATCCCTGTCGCTCAGTTATAATTTAGGCAGCCTGGATATCCTACCGGATAAGCCAAGACATTACTGGTAATTTTAGCGACCTAAGTTAAAGGCTCAATTCTGACTATATATATGGCACTTGAATTAATTTCCAAAGTCAGATCCAACATCAATGCGTTCAGTAGCTATAAGAAGTAACATCGAAGTGCATGCATGGGAGGGCCTCGACGAGGCATTTCCTCACCCTTGAGGTGAGCAATATCCAAAGGTATTCTTTGGATATTGGAGGTGTGGAGGCGATCTTCAGGCCTGGTAATCGCTCCCTCGCTCTCTAGCTTCGTAGCGCAAGTGATAAGGCTTATATCTTACAACAGAATAGACCAGCGTTCGATTATCCGAACTGGGTATGTTATGTAAAAATCAAGTGTACCTCAGTTGACATAGTAGTGAATTTGCACCTGGTTGTCAGCTGACTGTTATGGGTACGCAACCTGGACGGGAGTGGTACTGCTACTGCTACTGCTGTCATATTGTTTACCATTCTTATAATTGGAAACGGGAGGGGCTTCAACGAGAGTAATCTTCACGCACACACACACACACACACACACACCCATGAAGTCATTCTGAGTCTAATTCTCTTTATCTCTTCTTCCTCTTCTAGATTGGCACAAAAGGAAATTTTGGCAGTGTTGTGATTTGCTGTCATGAACGAAATATCTTTTGTAAATAAAGAAAAATATATATTGATTATGTTTCGCAAACGTTCAATGCAAACCATAACAGTTAAGTCCATAATGGAAGCCGAAATCCTCATTCTCTTCACTGGTTTGACTGAAATGGAAGAAAGTTATCAAACGTCTGCGAGATAAAGCCCAGGCGACGCCGGCTGTCTTTGTGTGAAAGGAAGTGTTGGTAAGGAAAGTCGACGAGGAAATGCCGAAATATGAGAACGACGACCGTACTGTCGCAACAGGGGCCCCCATGGGGGTATATGTTGGAATTGAAGGAGACGGGGCCAATAAAAGGGTATTCAGGAACAAATTTATTCATTGCCCAGATTATTACCAGATAATTTATGACAGCTCTCTAGTGTTTTTACGGAAAGGCCAGGGATAGGTTATCATTAGTATATACAGCACCTTTTGTAAAATAATTTATATATATATATAATATACAAATATTATATATATATATATATATATATATATTATATATAATAGCGTTCTTTATACATATATGTTGGCGTGAATTAAATTGCAAAATAAATAGCTATGATATTTATAGTATTTGTTTTAGGCTAGATATGCGTGAAATTATGCGCACGCATAAATATGTGTTTTATATATTTTATATACATATACGTATATACACATACATACATGCATACACAAACGCGCGGATGTCTTTTCAATAAAGTTGAAGAGTCTCGGAGAAGGCAAGTAGTTGATTCAAGATTAGGTGAGGGTTAATCCAGGCTTATCTGTTTCAGACTTCTTCAGTTTTTACAGAAATGGGTTGTTGGTATTACTGAAATTCCAAATTCTTTAGGAGATATTCATGTTTTCATTCCTGTGGCCTTTGGACCGACAGGTATTATTAAAAACAATGCAAGGTAGACTCGAGTCGACAAGATGATTCAGATTATTCATACGATTCAAAATAGAAGATGGGGTCCGTATTTGACTGACCGTTTACGTTGAGTAACTTTCCAAGAAAGAAGTTTATGGAAATATAAATATATATATATATATATATATATATATATATATATATATATATGTGTGTGTGTGTGTGTGTGTGTGTGTGTGTGTGTGTGTGTTTGTGTGTGTGTATGTATGTATGTATGTATACTATATAAGTAAAGTATGGCCACGAGGAAATTGAAACATTGGAGAGCAAGAGTCTTTGCTTTTTCACTCTAAGGTGATTTTAAGGACGTTCCAGTGCACAATCATGAGTGCTTTATATTTCATGATTATATTACGTATATGTGAATAGTAAAAATATGCTTCATGATTATAGTGATCTAATGTAACCATTGGCTTGCAGAAAAGTCTGCCAGAGCTCTCCTTTTGTGTAAACGATGAAGTATGAGAGTAGTTAAGGTATATGCCATTGACATTTGCGACTCTTATAATGCTTGTCATCAGTCATGTTGTAACAGATCCTTAATGTTGGAAGTTAGGTTAGGTAATGGCTTGTGTACGGTTAGGTTCAGAATTTTAGAAACTTTCTCTACAAACAGCGTTAATAGGAGGAACAGATAAAACACCAAATCGGCGTGTGAGGTTTTCGTCCTTGTCATGCGATAACGGTCATTATGTTATAAGGTTATTTTTCAGGCTCTTCGTATATGTCAGAGGTCGAATGTAATAGGCTATTTTTCAAGTTCTTCTCTTATGTCAGAGGATGAATGCTGGTTTAACTGTATTTTCTTTATCGAGGAAGTTTTATATTTCACAGTGAATTCAGTTTTTGTATGATTTTTATGCAGATGCCCGCTCAGTCTCGCCCTTAAATGACTCGAGCAAATATCTTAACGCATCTCTCGTCATCATGGACGTGTATGGGTCCCATGTATTTATTGGGGCATACGTTTACAACATCAAGTGAAAGAGAGATAACCAATTCAGTTGTGTCGTTTGTTCTGAATTTATCATTGAAAAGAAACCCTTTACAGCTAAAAAGAGGACTTGATTCTTTTGGGACAGTTCGCTCATTTCACGGGGATAATACCGGTGACTGGTGGAGGGAGCGGGGTCGGGCGGAGGGCGCAGTCGTTTCCTATTTCGTTTCATGTTAGTTTTAGCGTTTTAATTATACTAATTTGTAACTCGCTCGCAAGTCTCATTTCTTTATGAAGTATTGCGTGAGAGAGAGAATTCGTTTTCCAGGCAACTTGTGTTCTTTGTGTTTCGAGTAAAATGAAGGCCAAGAGTAAACAAACATGTTTCTTCTCAACCTTTATTATTGTCTGTTTATCTTAAGAAATTTTATATATAATATATAATATTATATAGTATATATATATATATTATATATAATATATATATATATATATATATATATATATATAATATATATATTAATATAATATATAATATATTATATAATAATATACTTATATATACATATATTATATATATATCTTATAATATATATATATATATATATATATATATATATATATATATATAAATTTCTGACTCACATCGGGGCCGAACCCCGATCTTTTAAAGTGATAGTCCATGATGTTAGCACTTCCTCCGCATTGCTAACGGCTTGAAAGAACGATGTTCGGTCCCAATATGTCTCAAATTTATTTCTGTGAAACACGTTTTCATGTGTCTACATATAAACTGATGTATTCTCACCGTCAAAAATGAAGGCGATACAAGAAAGGGACGAGAATTAATCCTTGGCTCAATGACTATTATGTATGTACCACCTCGAGGTGCCTTCATTCTGCATTTCTCAGTAGAGGGACTGGACGATGACTCTATATCCGTAGACGTTGGCGCTGCACGCAGGGAGAAAATATAAATACAACCATACTTCGTGTTTTATAAATTAGGCTGTGTGCTAGATGGCGTTTTCTGTCAATGTGAAAAGTACATTGTATAATTGTGAGCGGTGCTCTGTTTCTCTTGATGTCGTGTGTGCATAGAAGATTACCTTTACCTCACATAACCAAATACACCTAAACTTGATTGCATGGGTTAGATTAACTTGTGTAAACGTTATTTCCTGACTCGCCTGAAAGTACCTACAATTGTATTTCGTGGGGCTTAACTGAATGTACCTGAACTTTATTGCGTGGCTTAAATGCCAGGCTTAACGGAATTAACCTTTATTAGCTAACGTACGCAAACGTACGTACTTGACTTTATTCCCTGACATATCTACGCATTTCAGAAAATTTATGACGGGGTTTGGCCAAATCTAAGCTCTGTTGCTGGACTTACTTAACGTATATTCACTAACCCGTATGATCCGCCTCGTCCCTCGCGTGTAATTAAAACGGCTAGCCTTTAATGCTTAGTGATGACCGAACCAGAGAGAGAGAGGAAAAAAAAAAAAAAGCTGCGAGCTGCAAAGGGAGACGAAGTGTCATTTGAAGCGAACTGATGATTGTAGTGTAGCTCAGACTGGAATTAAATAAAATACGGAAGGTTTACTTTCCGCTTGAAGATGATTATTGTTGAATAGTCTGGTATATAGAGAACTAAGCGATATCACCATACCACATTTGTCAGCATCATGTAAAATGTAGTAGCTCTTTCACGTAAATAGTTTCTATTAACCTGTGACCTTGATATTTTTTTTATATCAGTGAATGTTGAAAAGATATTGTTAGAGTAAGATCAAATTTTCCTATCACACAAAAAAAGTTCAGGTTTTAATTGCATTGAAAGTTAATTAATGTGGGTTGACATTTTTGCTTAATCCATTCGTACCCTATTCCACAAAGTTTTCCGCTCTTTAGATAAATAGGCCCCGTAGGAGGGGTAGAGCCTTCATTGCACCTGATGCGTTGCACTGTAGTCTTTACTTAAGGTTCTTTGCAGCATGCCTTAGTCCTATAGCTGCAACCCTTTCGTTCCTTTTGCTGTACCTCCTTTCATATTGTTTTCTTCCATCTTACTTTCCATCTCTCCTAACAATCGATTTAAAGTGCAGCTGGGAGGTTTTCCTCTTGTTACGCCGTTCAAGCCTTTTACTGTCAATTTCCGTTTCAGCGCTGAATGACCCTCATAGGTCCCAGTGCTTGGTTTATGGCCTGAAATCTATATTTAATTGATTATTTTATTTAGATGAATAGGTAACTGTTTATTCTGTGTTATCCTTCACTATGTTTCTCTAAGTAAGACTTTGTAGGGCGTGATGTACTGTATATTTTGTGCCCGTATGTTGTCGTATAGAAAAGAAAGACTTCAAAATAAGCCATGTAAAATCGATTGAAAGAAGGAAATGCAGGTTTCCAAAACTGAACAAAATTTATCAGATAAAATGAATACTACCGAGCAAGGATTTGCATTGATAAAGTGTTGTAATTCCACTCCGTGTATTTCTTTCGCTTTGGGGAGTATAAAACCGTAAATCCAATTATAATGTTTTGCACATAAGGAGGAGGATGATCCGTTAAGAGTTTAAACATATTATGGGCTGAACTAGTGCTTTTGTGCCAAGGGGAAGGCTCCTAAAGAGGTGCCATTTATTATCTGGTCATCTCGGAAATTATACGTCGCAAGAGACTCTCTTTGCTTTGAATATTTGTTTTTCTCTATTTTGCTCTCTTGTGTTTGCCAGAAATTTGATTTTTATTTTTTTTAACTCGCATTATTTGAACAGTTGCTTGCACATACGACCTTATGACCTCTCTCTCTCTCTCTCTCTCTCTCTCTCTCTCTCTCTCTCTCTCTCTCTCTCTCTCTCTCTCTCATTACCAGAGTGACGTGCCATGTAAAGGGTTGTCATATTGTTATTTACGTGTCATATATATGAGCCGTATTCACGGGTACATATTTCTGTAAATGAGATAAACGACTTGGTCAGTTTCAGCAAACTGTCTGCTCTTCCGTGCACAGGCGCTTTTGTTGTTTCTTGTCATGGATCAAGGCTTCAAAATTTCGTCAAACATTGGCACTTGTCATGTTCTTGATTGTTTAAGGGAAGAATAATTGGTTGCCTATATTTACTGAATCCCGTAAATATACAGTATAACATAACCTTGGCTCTGTTTTTTCTATGTAGATTTTCAGTCTCTAGGTATTTGCTGTTTCATAAATCAAAATACTTCCTTGTGTTGACTATAAAGGCAAATGTTTTCAGTGCACAGAATAATAACTTAATTCTCAATTTGAGTGGAACGTGTAATAGCAATTGACTGAATTGTTTGAACTGGCGTTGCAAAGACCATGGTCATCGAATCCGGTCTGGTACACAGTAAGCCCCCTTGAAGGTGTCTTCTAAATTATGTCACTTAAGAAAAAAAATGCTCTTCTTAGAAATCGGGTTAGCACTTTCAAATAATGTACGTCCAATCGTTGAGGTATAATTGCCTGTCGCCAATAGGCACGCTTTTGAAGACATGTTGAATCTTATCAATTAGGTTTTAATTTAGCTACCCCAGTAGAATCAAGACCGTAGTGGCTGTCATGTAGATTTACTTAATTAGGGACCCCCAGTGTTAGTCATTCTTACATAGTTAAGATCTTGGACAGGTCGCTCACCGTATCAGTGACAAGTGTTGGATTTCGGCGGTCGGGAGGCAATCAAACGGAACATACATTTAGGCGTTTGAGATTTAGAGAGGAACCCCATTTTGTTCCTCCCTTTTTATAAGGTAGAGATGACGATTTGTTTTTATTCTTGTTTATCCGTGTTCGATCGCGCGCTTGCCTGTGTATTTTGGAAAGTGGCTGTTTATTTTGGCTGGATTTATGTACTATTACGAATATAGTTTATAAGACCATAGAATACACAGATCCTTAGTTATCAGTGCTGTAGTTCACATACTCTTTGAGGAAATTATTTTAGAGAATAGTAGTATGTTTTATAGATAATATATCAATTAACAGAGATAGGTAGGTTATAAAATGCGTGTGCTTCTCCTGGTGTGGCGATTTTAGAATGCAATCGAGTTGATTTTATGTTATTTTTCAAGCTTCCTGGTATTTTGTATACGATAAATTTTAAATCTAGAAAATAGGAAGAGGTACATTTTAAGTATGGAGGATTTTTGTGATAGAGAGTACTTTATTATTGAACACTTGCATGCGGAGTTTATTGGTTATGGGAATACTATCTATTTAATTGAAGTTTGGGGAATATAGCTGTATTTCCGTAGGAAGTAGTTTGATATATTCAGCAAGATAGATTGTAAAATTAATATCTGTATATATGATGTAAAATATATGCAAATTCTAATCACCGTTGCAAAATTTTTTTAAGTAATAGTAAAATATTAACATTTGTCCGTGTATATTGTAAGCGTTTATGTTTATTTCTGCACGAAATAGAATGTGTTGTGAGGAGTTACATTTTATGTTGGAGTTTCAAGTTGCATTGTAAATTTCCAGAATACTAATAGAAACGAAATAAAGGAGAATAGCACTAACTCGCCTTGCTCTCCAAGCTAACAGAAATATTGTGCTAGCGTATGAAAGCATGCTTGGAGACACGAGAAGCTAGAAGTAATATTGAAAGCTGCTGAAAACCGTTTTATGTAAATCTGTGACCAAGTGAACAAGAAGAAAAACATGACACGTATGATTGTTGGCATTAGAGTTTGGAGTTTAACGAAGCATTGCAGATTCTCCTCAACTTCGAGCAACAACACTCACTACCAAAAAGACTAAGGTGCAGTCTTCAAGGTAGAAGGTCAAAAGGGCTGTGGAGACGAACACTGAAACATCAAGGCACCCACAAGAAAGTGAGGAAGTTTACTCGCTGCAGGACAAGGGGCAAGTTTTAACAATAAAGATTGATAACAGAAGACATTGAAACAGAGCGTCTTCCCCCGCAGATCTAAATCGTAATTGCCATTGTTATGGAAAGGAAAAATACCACCTCGAGCGGGATGGGGCCGACATTCAAACCGGAGTACGGTATTCTAACTATGGCACTGTGAAAGATGTTGGAGCATGTTCACGAAGAATGCTATCTATGAAGTTACGGAGATCCAAGTGAATAGATGTCTAGCCGTGGGGCAACTTTGGCTGTAAAATTTTATAGATGTGCGGAGAAGTAAGTGTAGTTAAAAGGACTGCCAGACCTTGTTATTTTTTCAAATACGTTGCGTCCAATGTTACCATGACAGTGAATCTTGGATATGATGAGCATCACGAAAATCAGTCATTCAAATCGTTATTTTTGATTAATTTGAATGTCATGCCCACTCGCACCACAATTCAGTGATTCGTTCTAGAACTCTCACATGATGGGTGCTGGTTTCACTTTGGATCTTTTTAAATTTTAAGACTATCTGTCGTATTATTTGCAAAGATAATAAATAGAAGAAAGTTCTGGGTAGGAGATTTACTAAATACATTTTTGGTAAATACGTAGGTGCCTTATATTTAACAAATTTCATTGAAGCGTGAAAATCAATCCATTCATTTCCATTATTGATATATAAACACCTTTAATTAAGGTATGGTTGCAGACGACCAGTTCCATTATTGCTTAGGATTTTCGTAATAATAGTTTTATCATCATTATGATCGCTGATTATGTACAATACTTTTTTTTTCCAGAACTGCGCTCTGTCCATCATTAGACTCTCCGAACAAACCACTGCGTCAAAGTTTTTCTGATGGAAGAAAGTTTGGATCTGGGAATAGTTAAAGAAATGTTTTGTCGTAATTATCTTTTATCTTTCGTTCTTTTGCCTTGTTATTTACTCTTGGCATTTGCCTCTCTCTCTCTCTCTCTCTCTCTCTCTCTCTCTCTCTCTCCTTTTTTTCTTGGAACTCGATTTTTGCACATTATCCTTTGGGTAGGGGAATGTCAGGCCCTTACGGTAATTCTGATACAGTAACGCAGTGAAAGGTACAAAGGGAGATTGTCATCTTCTTGAGCCATTGCGAAGACATTCCTTTTGCCCTTTTTAGATTTAGTTTTCTCTCTTCATTTTTTATGAGGAGGGTTAGTTTTTGGAGGGACCTCATTGATGGGTAGGAAGGGTAGGGGAGAGGGGGTGCACCAGGCAGCCAGACAGACAGAGGGATAATAAGGCCTCTCCCCTCACTCACCCCCCTTTAATGGAAGAAGACAAGCGTGCGGTCGTCTTCGCCACGGAGGTGTTTTATGTTGCTTTGTTTTATTGCAGAGGAGCCGTGTTATCTCAGTAGAAAAAAAGGAAGATCTCACTGTAAATTTGAAGTGAGGTCTCTTTTTCGTCTCGAAGAAGAGCAGCCTTTGGCCTCTTTGTAGATAGAACTCGTTAATTACCTTCGTTTCACTTATGCTCTTAGTACTACGTGTACAGTACATAAAAATTGAGTTTGCTTTTTCATCTCGCTAATTATAATTGCGTGACGTCATCCTGTTTCGAGGTCTTCTTGTAGGAAGGGGTTCAAGTCCAAAGAAAACAGCATGATGCTGCTCATGTGGGTATGTGTTTTATGTGCTCTTTTTCATTCAGCTCGCAAAGAAAGACCACCGGATGCCCTTCATTGATGAAATGCTATAAAAACTTCGTAATATATTCGTTTGGTTATACAAAGAGGCAGAGCGCGTCTGCAGATTGACCCTTTGAGAAGGAATAGGTCGAAAAAAGTGACTTGTTCAAAAAACAAAGAAAGGTAAACAGGAACACCTGGTTGAGACATGGTGGAATTTATCGCTTGAGTAATCACCAAATTTAACTAGAATGTTTTCAAAAGTGAATGATTTCAAAAGTGCCAAGTGCCTTAAGTTCTCGTTTGGCGTCTTATAATTATCTTTTTGGTTCATTCTAGACAACAGAGTGGTAGAAGTATTGTATGTTATGAAAGATTTATTATGTTGGCCTTAGTATAAGACGCAGTCGTTTCGATGTGGAACCTTCGATTTTCCAAAATCCAAGATTCAATTTGACTTTTTTCATGTATGAAATGACCAAACTTGGGCAAACTAAGAATTCTAAATATATGTTTAGAATAGAGTTATTGTTTTATTTCAAGTTATTCCGAATAAGGGTGATCCTGCATGATGTGTAATAAGAAAAGCACTCAAGTTTCGGAAAGGAATGAACGAATGAATCTTCTGTTTTTATTACTTTATTTTATTTTTATCAAATTTACGAGTATATCTAAATAAAAAAAGATACGATAAAGCACACATAAAGTCCAGTTTTACAAAAAGTAGTTATGTCGGAAACAGAACCAGTTACTCTTCAGGGTTTGTTTTTAGTAAGCATGATCAAGTAACGTTAAATTTCCATTTTCATGTAATTCATGTCTTTGCGACCGTTATGTCTAGAAACATCTTCAGTTGTTGAGGCTGAGCTCTTCATGAAATTTCGAAAATGACAGGCTGAAATATACATTTCAGTAGGGAATATTGGGGATTCTCAGAGAAAAGTAATTTATTTAGTGTTATCATAGAGAGGAAAATAACTTGAACAAATTACCTCAGAAGTTTATAGTCTGAGAAATCTCTCATGAGATGAGTGAAGTCGCCGATACCAGCTTAAAACAGAATGAGAATTCGCAAATGCTGAAATACAGAGAGAGTGAAGCTTGAGGTCAGGAATTCGTTAAAGAAACGGAGGAACCTGAGATTGTGGAAAGGGTATGAACTAAGTCAGAAATTAGAGGACGAAAAGTAGACGGATAAATCTGTGCAAAAGGAGGAATCTGAGCTCTTGAAAAATATTTAATCCTCCGAAAAGTTTTAGGAAACGTCAGAGGTAAAGTTTGCGGAGCAAATACTTGTGAGAAATAGTATATT
>NC_087204.1:51059721-51064721 GCF_015104395.2 Macrobrachium nipponense | reverse complement strand
TAAATTTATGATAGAAATGAAGCTTGTGTTCAAAAATTGTAGATGAAAGTAATTGACTTGCTTTTAAAGTAAGTCTGAGACAATGGTGTTTTGAGTGTCCACAAATGACAGTTCTTACTGGAAATAGTTGAGAGAAATTTCTAAAGCTGGTAAAGGACTATGAAAGTATAAGCAAGAGAAGAAAGTTGTGGGTAAATCTGAACAAGAGTCGTTTTACAAGGGTAATATATATCGGGAAGATGTAGCAATAAAACTTGATATGTGTGGCAATAGAGTAGAAACAGTTGAATCTCACGAGTATTTTGGAGTATATGTAAAACAAATGGGTGAGGAGATGTCACAGAATAGGTGAAGCAAGGAAGATATCTGGTTTGTGGAAGAGGATGGTAAGAGACTTGGCGTACCTACGAAAACTTTATGAAGGAGTTGTAGGTCCATCTGTTTTTATGAAAGGGAAGCGAGCATAATGAATGTTAATAAAATAAAAAGGTTGAAGCTATTAATGGTTATTATTAATATAGTATAAGAATTAAAGGCTGGGAAATGTAGAGATAAGGTAACGGGGCAAAACGTGCATCATGAAGGTCTGAAGAACGGGAGAGGTGCATAGAGGGAGAGGGCGACCAAGAAAGTATTGGAAGAGGCATTTGAAAGAACGGGATTAAAATATATAAAGCCTAGGAGAGCATGAAAGATGCAAGTAGTAGGTGGCGAAGTATGCTTCGATGTATGACAGACTGCGATTGAGGCTTCTGTGGCGGTGTTTGGAGCATATTGCTGTCTTGTCGGGAAGTATTCTATAGCTATACATTTCAATATGGATACATTTCGCTTTTCCAGTAAGTTAACAAGAGCCTGGCGTATTTTGTTGCATTTATTATTTAAATTATTGTACGCCACCGTAACTGATTTCTGCATCTTGGTGCAGAGATTTAAGGAACTTGAATATGTTCCCTAGTAAGAGAGATAAGGAAGAGAAGATGGTAGTGTCAGCATAGTAAGGTGTTGTGTGTGTGTGTGCGTGCTCGGAGTTGGAATTTGTCCGTAACGCAAAACCAAGCGACCACATCAACCTAAGTAGTGGAATTATAACCTCTTAAAAATGCCACTCATTTGGAAACAGAAACCGTATTGCGCTAAAAGGAAGAGAAATTGCTTTTCTCAGAGTAATTGGTTTCATGGGAGTTGTGGACCTGAAACAGATGTTTGTATTGTCGTCTCTATCTCCTGTCTCCGCTACCCTCACCCTTCCTTTAAAACATCTTGACGTTACTTAATAATTAATGTTTTTTTTTTAACTTTTTTCCCTGTTTTTTTTTTTTTTAAGCTCATTTATTCTACACACTGTGGTGGCTGGGCTCTCCTCTCTCTCTCTATCTCCTGTCTCCGCTACCCTCACCCTTCCTTTAAAACATCTTGACGTTACTTAATAATTAATGTTTTTTTTTTTCACTTTTTTCCTGTTTTTTTTTTAAGTTCATTTATTCTACACACTGTGGAGGGCTGGGCTCTCTCTCTCTCTCTCTCTCTCTCTCTCTCTCTCTCTCTCTCTCTCTCTGATTATATATAAATAATATATGGTTTGTATGTATATTGTATATATATATATATATATATATATATCTATATAATTATATATACATCTACATATTGTAAAGGAATATTGATTTATTGATGTAAAATTGCATAAAAGGTTGAAAATTGATATTTGCATACAAAAAAAAGTGTGTACACTAGACAACAGATGGCAGTAGCGCTTGGCGTAGGCGGTAGTCGCCAAGGATAATGTACCGAAAATATGATATTTGGTCCATGGATGTCTAGCGTGAGTCTGGTATATAAAGGCCCAAAACGACGATTTTCGTTGGAGCTGAAACAAACAAGTGATTATAATAGTGTATCAAGTTTTGAGGAATATATGGTAATGTATTGTTTATCCATTTGGACGTTTTCTTGTGTGATGTAACGTTGGTTGCCACTAACTTTTTGATGTTACAGTGAATTAATGTTGTGTTGATGTAAAGCTTTGTGACTTGGGTATTATACTGTAAAATGCAGTGATTAGTGATTAGTAGTCTTGATGAAGTGCTGTATAGCGAGTCTTTGCTTTTGTGTAAAGCGTCCGTAATTTGTTTAATGTTCTGTTTGTGACTAATTTCCTTACTAGTTGTTATTAAAGTACATTTTAAGTTAGAGTTGAGTTGTCACTGTTTTCCTGATATATTCTCCTCGTAAATCCTTACCGTAGAGAGAGATTTTTTTTTTGTTACATGGGGGCCTGTCGAACGAAACCCGAACGTATCCCTACTCAGTTTTTGCTCATTCTATCGAACGAAACTCGAACATATCCATACTCAGTGTTTACTCATTCTATCGAACGAAACCCGAACGTATCCTTATTAATTGTTGCTTTATTCATGTCGAGCGTATTCGACCATAACTTGACGTATCCCTACTGTTAATTGCTTTTCAGTACTTCCATGTACTTTAGAGAGGGGGGAGAGTTGTGATAGTGTTAGTGCTATATTTGTCTTGCTGTGTTATTTTGAGCAGGTTATTAAAGATGTTTGATTTGAAAGATTTCATACGTAGTCCTAGTGGTGAAAAGTTAGAAGGTATAACTAAAATAGACTGGATTGTTCTAGCTAGGTACTATAATGTAGAAGTATCAGAATCTGCAAGGAAGCAAGAAATCTCAAATAAAGTAAGTGAGGCGCTAATGACTTTAGGCATTTTGTCTGATAAGGAAGGGTTGTTACTAATGAGTTGGGAAGGGCAAGAAACTGATAGCCAGCAAAGCGCAAGTGAGAATAATACTGACGGAAGTGCAAGAATGTGTACAGACTATCGAAAGGAAAGTGCTTGTTACCAACGACGTGGCAGTCTCCGATAGTTGCTGAAGGGAAGCAGCTAATGTTTAAGACTGTAAGAGTGAAAATTCAGCATGGACTGAGGAGAGAGCTGCTGAGTTAAAAGGGGGGGAATGTAAAGGAATATTGATTTATTGAATGTAAAATTGCATAAAAGGTTGAAAATTGATATTTGCATACAAAAAAAGTGTGTACACTAGACAACAGATGGCAGTAGCGCTTGGCGTAGGCGGTAGTCGCCAAGGATAATGTACCGAAAATATGATATTTGGTCCATGGATGTCTAGCGTGAGTCTGGTATATAAAGGCCCAAAACGACGATTTTCGTTGGAGCTGAAACAAACAAGTGATTATAATAGTGTATCAAGTTTTGAGGAATATATGGTAATGTATTGTTTATCCATTTGGACGTTTTCTTGTGTGATGTAACGTTGGTTGCCACTAACTTTTTGATGTTACAGTGAATTATATGTTGTGTTGATGTAAAGCTTTGTGACTTGGGTATTATACTGTAAAATGCAGTGATTAGTGATTAGTAGTCTTGATGAAGTGCTGTATAGCGAGTCTTTGCTTTTGTGTAAAGCGTCCGTAATTTGTTTAATGTTCTGTTTGTGACTTTAATTTCCTTACTAGTTGTTATTAAAGTACATTTTAAGTTATAGTGAGTTGTCACTGTTTCCTGATATATTCTCCTCGTAAATCCTTACCGTAGAGAGAGATTTTTTTTTTTACAATATACATATACTGCATTTATGAACAAATATTTGTTTGAGCTCATTTGCTACTTCAATGTAATAGTAATTTATATCCTCAGAAATTTCAAGTGCTGTACCTCCCACTTGAGTTTTTTCTTTCTTTCTTATTCTTTTTTTTTTTTTTGAAATAAACGTTTGTTCTTGAAAAAAAAGAAGTACTTTTAATTTTTCCTTTCATCGGAAAAAACATATCGTTACCCCGCTTGGTTAATAGAAAAGCTTCTTTAGTGTTGCAGAATCGTTCCAAGGATTGGAGTTTCAGCACTCATCGCGTCATTAGGCGACTGATGAAGATTGCATCTGGCTTCTTAATGCACTCTGATATTGCTTCCTTTCTTCTCAATTTTCTTCTTCTTATCTTTGTATTTTGATCAATTCTGTACGTTCGCCTGTTTGATTCTTTTCATTAAATGTTTCATTGATCTTCTGTGTTTGTCGATAAAATCTTAACTTGATTATATTGCAGTTGTCCTTGATTTTCTGAGTGACTGGAGATGCTGCTTTATCGTGGAGGTGCCTAAGTGCAATAGTCAGTAACGCTCTTCGATCACCAAGTTAGGCCTCTTAAGTTGTGCATCCCGGCGGGGGTTGTTAGTCAGCTTGTTTGTGATGGTGGGCCATGTGATCCCGCAGAGGGTCCCGGGTTAATCTTGGAGCTCCAGCCATGGAGTTGTTTACTGTCGAGCATTGTTTGTCTCGAGTCTGCTGTCAGAGTCATTTCCATTGAATACATCGCTAGGGACACTTACTGCTGTTCCTGATAAGTCTGTCGCTTCTTGTGGCACTTGCCAATATATAACGCTTCTTACCTCCTTGCTGTTCGGTGCATCTGAAAAGCATGAGGTGGTATTCAATTTCTTCCTAAAGTTAGTATTTTTAAAATACTACGTTTTTCGGGGCTGCTTATTCTCTGCAAAGAACATTTTCTCTTGCATATGATGCGCTGTTGTTGTTGGATAACGAGAATTGAGGTTTGATGCATTTTTCTTTCTGTGACTTTTGTAAATGGATTTTAGCGAGGCTAATTACTCTTTTCGAGAACCTTTTGCTCATGTTAACAACGTTCATTCACTAACGAGAGGTGGAACATTGTTTTGCAGATTTTACTTTTTAAATAGCTTTTGGATTCTAATATTCCCTTAAAGAACTTTGTACGGTTCGGTTGAAGTTATTGTAATGTTTCGATTTGTGTAATTCATTTCTGTTCTTTATAAATGAATATTGTTACACTAATTACTCTCCCGTAAGGACATGCAACATTTTTATCATTATAATTTTTTTTTGCGGTTCGATTGTACTGATTCGTTTGATGGTTTCATAGGAAATTCTTTTTGTTCATGATGCAGCTTGTTAATTTAGGTATTCCAGCTATGCT